>NW_026860273.1:0-30283 GCF_026571515.1 Ruditapes philippinarum
GGGTTCCCCTTCTTTGATCTTTATGTGACATTTTTCTGCATAAACTAATGAAAGATTTGAATGGAATAAATCTCATTAATCATTGGATGTTGGCCAGGACGGACAACGCCACAATCTATTTCCCTCCATCCTTTGGCGATTTATAATTATGTCATCACAGCGCAAAACAACCTCTTACGTGACAAAAATATACTCTAATAAGTAATACGAAAACTATGGCAATGTGGCAGAGGAGCACCAGCTTTAATACGATATAACAAAAAAAATAGTCGAAAATTACAGGATCCCTTATGAAATAATATTACCAATATTATAACGATTCCCTTATATTATGAAATGATTGACAACAAATCTAACATGAATGACCGGGTGGTAAATACGTCAGTCGGACTGGTAATCTTAAGATCGATAGTCGCGTGGGTTCAAACCCGATCAGGGGCATGTCGAACTAAAGGCCCGGTCACACCGCAAGAACTTTGCTGGAGGTATCCTTGAACGGTAGGGAGAGAGGACCGAAGATATATTCTATATAAACTTTATCTAGAAAACTGCCATTTTTTAATATTTTGTCGTTAAACGTCCTCATATATTATATCTTGCTATTATGTCTTTTTAGGGGATGCTCTGCACTGTGTGTATGCATTGGCTTACTTGGTTTAACTTTACCAGAACTTAGAATAACAATGAAGGAGAATAGGTCGGTGACATTCATTCAGAAGACGGTTGGACTCGGGAATAAAGACTTACTTAAGAGTTTATTGTTTTGGCTCACATGTGCCGTATACTTCTTCTATCACTGGGGTAAATTTCATATCTTTACATTTGCATGTTTTTTCTTGTTTCCGAAAGACTTAAGTAAAACGGACCTAAGAAAAAAATGTATGATTAACCTTAAAAATGAGCTTTAAAAAGTGTCATTATTTTTTTTAATTAGCTTAATAAAGTATTATTAAATTGTCATTAAGCAAGCATCTGATGATTGTTTCCATAAATGTGGTTTTCTTGATTTCGATTCAAGCCTTAAGCATACGTTACAGATTCATGTGGAAACATATAGCTGATGTCAGTTATGCTATTTCTTTAAGCTGAATCTGGAGAGCTTACTTATGTCAATCAATATGTATTTATTACCAATGTCTATATACAATACAGCCTCTGCAGAGCGACCCTATGTAAAGCAATAACTTTTATACAACAGTTTTTCCAAAAAAATAGGATATTCACAATAAATTTACCCTATATGTACAGCAACCTCTCAAAGCAACAACAAAAATCTTTGTCTCTAAAATGAGCCGTGTCACGACAAAACCAACATAATGGGTTTGCGACCAGCATGGATCCAGACTATCCTGCGCATTCGCGCAGTCTGATCAGGATCCATGCTGTTCGCTATCAGTTTCTCTACTTGTTATAGGGTTTTGTAAGCGAACAGCATGGATCCTGATCAGACTGCGCGGATTATGATGGTTTTGTCGTGACACGGCTCAAATGTTGTTTCTCTGCAGAGGTTATTCTGTATATATTAGGAGACAAAATGTCCATTTTTTAAATTAACAAGCATGTTTTATATCTACAGGAATAGATACCCCACAAGGTGAAATCATTGCCATGTTAACCCGACTGGACTTTGGGGGAAGCATTGCTAAACTGTTATTTTACGTACTGAGTCAACCGATTGGACAGGCATTGGGAATGTTCATTGCATGGATTGTTAGGAAAGTGGTGCACGGGGAAAAGAACCGGTTTGTTTATAAGTATCAAACCTTTCTTTTGAAATAAGCAAAGGATCCCAGTGATATTGGCGTTAAGCAACAAGCAAAATGCATTTCCAAGTCGTCCAAGTCATTGAATAATTTATATGTCGAAATGCAAATTTTTGAGTTCGAGTAAGATGTTGGAAAAAAGACACTAACATTATAAGTAAAGGCATTTTTTTATAATATTCCAGATTTATTTCAAATAGACTAATAATTTGTGCGTACCGTATATTTTAAAAAACAGCAGCGTGTTCTGTACCATTTTAACATTACTTTATGAAAATATGCTAAACATCACTGCATTCACTAGATACATTGGATATAGTAAATATATAAGATTTAGCATTCATTTTTTTTCTATAAAACAGTGAAAAAAACGGACGACTTGCTTGAAATCGCTTGATGTGATAAATGAGTGTGTACCGTTCCTATAGTCCCCGGCTATGAAAACAAAACTGTACTCGAATGTTCTCAAAAACCATTCAAGGGTTTTCAAAATGTTGATTAACCGTTGATTAACAGCTGATATAATTACGGGTACTCTGCGCCTTATCCTATCAAAATCGGCTGAGTAGCAGCAGTTATTGATAAAAAAATATAAAAAATCATACCTGAATCGATGTACCGTAAACATCACGTGGTTTATGGGCGAAATCTTACTTAGATTATCAGTGGAATCAGACTAGATTATCTATGTAATCTAGATTTTTACTCTATTTTTTAAATACTTTCTGAAATGCAGTGCATGGTATTAATTCTTAAAGTGACATGGCAAATGTTATTGTGAATGTATTTATAAAAGCTTACTGAATCTAAATGACAGTTTGTCTTTAAAATATTTTATATCGAACTTTGGTTTTTTTGGTGCAGGCCCGACGATGACCATGCACATAAAGACAGCCGTCTGACACATATATTTGGTCTGTTAGTGGCTACAGCCTTCACCATGTCGATTGGTTGTTTTGTAGCACCAGAGGCAGTAAACTTTGAATACTTTTTTACATTTAGTTTACTGTTTGCAACATTTTTTGGTAAGTTCAATTTTCAGATTTGATATACATTTATAGGATAATTATGCTGTAACTCGGATAGTTGTCGGTCATATAGTTAGTTTAATCATATTTCAATGCTACCATTCTATACACAAATACATGTAAGTTTAAATGAATAGTACAATAACCGTTTAAATGTCCCCGCATAGTTAAGCCTTTACTGCAGATTTGAAAATCCAAAAGTCTTACTGCAGATTTTAAAATCCAAGAGTCAAAGTCCCATCAAACCCCTAAGTAAATACATTTCTTAAACAAAGTACATGCAAAGTAATTACATAATTTCCCTCGTTGTCACAGAATTGTTACGATCACTATATAGAATCATTTGTTGTATATTTTTATTGTAATTCAAAGTTTTCAGAAACGGTTAAAACATTTACATACATGTCCATCTATGTTACAGGTATGAACGAGGGATTTAGAGATTATGTGGTACCAGAGGAGTTTGGTAGAGACAATGTAAGAATTGTGGAAGGGCTCATACTGATGTGTGTTGGTCTTGGTGGATTAATTACAAACGAAATCACCCGTAAGATTTAAAAAACACACATTAATATAAATAAGTGTAGTGTCCCTTTTCGGCACTGCTGATTGAAACCTTTTTTTGTATCAAAAATAACTTTATCGAAATATCAGTTTAAATTGTTGCGAGTAACGTCTGTATAAAACATGTAAAACACTCACTGTACCAATCTTATACCATCGAGAGAAACATGAAAATTGTATAGTGTCGCATCACTTTGAAGATTGTGAATTACTTCGTTAAATTATTGATACTATACAAAATATACATATAGCTAATAACACATTATCCTAACACTGGTGTATCTAATTTTATACCTACATGCTACAAAGAAGTTTTTTTGTCATCACTGTTTTGTTCATTTTGTACAAAACAAAAATTGGAAGTAAAAGCTTCCTAAATGAAAACATCTAACAGTTGAAAATCGTAAAATCGATTTCCCCTAGTCCCTTCGTAAGCGACGATGGAAAGTACTACATCTCCCACGCCCACTAACATCGGATTAAATGGTGTACCAGGAACATCCGTTTGTATATTTAAGTTTGTAAGTGTATTGCATGCTTTAAAATATATAAGTATATAAATCATATTTGTCTATATATGTTCAATTTATATTGTTTACGACATATTCGATTTGCTTTCAGACATATCATTATTCATTGTTAATTAATGTATAAAGTTTTAAACTAGGTTAATAAAAGCTGTGTCTTATCGATTTTAATTGTTATTCTATTAGATTCAAATGTTTGCTTTTTGCGGCTTAAAGTGTTATTTTAATTTTTTTATTTCAGTAAAACCATATATACATGTTTATAACAATACATGTTTTCAATTTCTATTTTTAGTTAAAATCGATGATTGGAAGAGAGGATTCCGTTACGGAGGTGGTATGCTGTTGTTGTCAGGGTCTGTTACGACAATCGTTCTTGCTCTAAAACAGAGTAAAGCACTGGACGAGATTCAGTCGAAAATAAATGGCAATTCTGTTGTTCCATTGAGAGCAGACGGCAATCGTACAAACGTACCTGGTACACAACAAACGGGTCCAAGCACTCTGACTCATAACACCGTAAATAAGCAGCCGTCGGTCGGTCCTATTACGAATACGTCGCGACAGCAGACTGTGCCATCAACGTTCAATGGTAGTTTTCAACCTTACAGACAGTCAAATGTTCCAACATCTAGTCAGAATAGTGGCGTTCAACCTTACCGACAGTCGACACAAGGCTATGCTAACCAAAATGGCGGGTTTCATCCACCGCAACAGACTATAGGGGTACAACATATCAGTGTGTACGATATGTAATATTTTTATGAACCAAAAACTGATATAAATACTCATAAATATACATTCAGATAAAGATTGTGATGATGAATAATTTTATTATTTATATCAATCCCTGTATCAAAACTGAATACAAGTTACGTTTAGATAGAAGGAAATGAATATGATTTAAGTTAATGCAATATTGTTGAAAGTGGACACTGAAGACAGTTTATCTCTTTACTTTATAAGTCCTTTGAAAAGGCCGAACAATGCGACTGATCAGTCGCCGGATACAAAGATCACATTCAGCAATTCAAAACCTACTGGTCAACTTGGAACATGAATGTTACAGACAGAAACTTTTATACGATATACTATAAATTAACATAAAGGAGGTTTCCATTTCTGAAATATTAACGTTTTTTTTCTCAAAAATGTGCATGTGCGTGATAGTGTGAGCGCCTCAGGAGCTTTTAGTCTAGCATTTATTTTAAATTTGTGTGATGGATGCAGTGTGTTTTGCACGTATTTTGATGGTGTGTTTTGCACGTATCTTTATGGTGTATTTTGCACGTATTGTGCACGTACTTCGATTTGCACGTATCTTTATTTGGTGTGTTTTGCAAGTATTTATATGATGTATGTACAAGTCTACAACTGTTTATTTATTTTTTACTAAGATTGCATAAGATTCCTCTAGAATCAACCGGAACAAATGCATTTCATCTGTGAATATATGGAAGTCACGTTTTATTAAATGGCTGATACAATTCTTATATATTATATAGGTCAATCATTAGTGTCAGTTTTATATTTAGCTGAATATCGTATGTGAGAAAGTAATAGTAAGCTTAACATCAGAATTAATTAAAGGAATGCTATGAAATTCTGCTGACCTGGAGGAGCTATGTAACCGGGCTGTCCGATATAAATTGTAAAATCAATAGTCTGCTGAAAAACTCAGTCTTCAAAAAAACCAAGCAGAACGCTCAGGTATCTATATATTGTAAAAATCAATGTTAAGCTGGAATTCCTCTTTTGCTTATCAGATTAAACATGGCAGGTTGCGATGTTCTTCTGCTTTATAAAACGGCTGAAAAGAACTCTAATGTATTTATACCCGGTTACAATTTTCAACGGTATTCTCCTGATACTGCAGACAACAATATTCCTAACAAAATAGTCACAATAATACCACGTCGTAAACTAATAAGAAAAATGCACAAAAAAGCAAAACTGATGAATACAGAGTTATCTTGGCAACAATTTAGAACAATCAGAAATGTGGTTACGAAACAAATAAGAAAAGGTAAAAATGAATATCAAAATAAATTTATTGAACAAATAAATTCATGAAATATTTCAACGAAACATTTGGTTAAACTGACAAAATCTTTCACACAAATACAATCAAAACCAGCAATCCCTGTTCTTTTGATAACGGAATTTCTCCAAATACTGACAAATTTAAGGTAGAACTACCAAATACATGTAATTTCTTTTGCACACAATCAAACATTGACATTCAAAACACACATACAACTCCCACATCTGAACTTGCATACAAACTCAATTATTCCCCAAGTTACAATTACAGAAGAAGATGTCAAAGATGCTATATCGTTTATTGACCCATCGAAAGTCTGTGGGTCAGATCTTTTTTATCCCCGATTACTGAAGGAACGTCTATTCTGTCTAAACCTTTGGCTGTTTTTTTTCCAAAATATACCTTTCCTACCTCCTGGAAAATAGCCAATGTCACTGCTATATTTAAAAAGAATGATCCATCTAAGCCTTGGAACTACCGACCCATTTCTCTATTAAGCTGTAGAGGTAAACTAATGGAGAGGTGTATCCACAAATACTTGTACAACTATATTATTACCAACAACCTCCTCACGCCTTATCAATCCGGTTTCGTCAAAGGTGACTCCACCATAAATCAAATTACATACATATACAACGACATTTGAAAGGCTTTTGACGAATGCTTGGTAGTTCGCGTTGTGTTCTGAAATATCTCTAAAGTATTCGACCGAGAATGGCATCGAGGTCTCTTACATAAGCTTTCTTCAATTGGAATAAACGGTTCCCTTCTTAACTGGTTCACTTCCTATCTCTCTGATCGCAAACAACGCGTTGTATACGCTAATTGATCTTCTATCTGGTCATCAATTAATGCAAGCGTACACCAGGGCTCGATCCTCGCACCTCTGCTTTTCTTGATATATATAAACGATATTGATGACGATGTGATTTTGAGCAAACGACTGCTTGCAGGCAACACGGGCCTTAATGTAACTGTTGAGAATATGAATGCAACTGGGTCCGTTTTCAGAAGTGCTTAACAAACAGTGACAAAAAATTATCTCAATTCTTCGAAATACTTACCATCATGTGATACATAAAGTTTTAGTATTTAATCCAATTGTTAAATGCGTTTTCATAATATTTTCGAGATTTACTGATCAGACAGACACTAAAAATAGCCTAACCCAGATTTTTTCGCGTTTGATATTTTCTTCCAGCGAGGTTATTTTGGGCTTCGGAAATAGGAAAAAAGTCACAAGGGGCAAGAACTGGCGCATAAGGAGACTAAGGAAGCTCGACAACCTTTTCCTGTTTCAGATATTTTTTTTCCTGCTAGTCATAATCAGAATTGATTGTTAAGCAGTGTGATGTAGAAGTAGATATTCTCGTACAATGGCCGCGTTGTGTGACGAAACATTGGCATGCAACAACCTGACACCACGGAGACCTGATTCAGTATGCATGAAAGGATTTTAATTTTTCTTTCATATATGAAATAACCATAGATGTATGGTGTGTCGCGAACAAGACTGGTTTCTATGACTTAGGTCCAGGTAATTGTGGGGGTTCAAACTTTGTTAATTTTGATATTAATATACATATAGGCAGATATGGTCGTGTCTGCTCTGAAAATAATATGCATGAAAGGATTATATTTTTTATTTCACATATGAAATTATCATAAATGTATGATGTGTTGCCCTTAAGACCCGTGTTCCTACGCCTTAGTTTAAGGTCACTGCTGGGGTTTAAACTTTTTCAATATTTATGTTATAAACATATAAATGGTGGCTGTTGTGTCCGCTCTGTAACTTCCGTATACATGAAAGTTTCAATTTTTATTTAAAAATATAAAGTCACCATAGATGGACAATGTGTTGTGAAAAAGACCTAGGTTTCTTTGTATAACTTATAGTTCACTGCTGGGGTTCAAACTTTGTCAATTTTTACCACCACACTTAACATGTAATAGTTGGTTTAGAACTAGAATCCTTCGGGGCATTTGTCACGTTCTGTGACAGCTCTTGTTTTTTCCTCAGTTCTCATATCGTCATGGATCATTACATTACAATTGTAATAAAAGTCTGATTTCCATAATTATAAATAACACAAATCGTTTTCTGGATTTGGCTGTATCATAATTCATAAAAGAAAATAGTATCGATTTGCAGTTCAGTATCAAATATTACATATACTCCGAAAGAGCATACAGTCAAACATTATTTTTACTTGACAAAAAAATTCTAACGCACTTTTATATCTATAAATTTACTTAATTTAGGAGGACTTTTACACTATACATTGGAATAAGTCAACAACTCCTAGTATTTACATACTATTTGCTTACATGTATATAGTTACTCAGTGTAAGTTTACAATGTAGTTAGGTTAGACAGAAATACCTATCTGTTTTGTGTTATTATAATATAATAATAAAAATAATAATAATTATCATTATTATTATTATTATTATTATTATTATTATTATTATTATTATTATGTCCAACGTCCTTGTCTAAAGACTGACTAAAAGGCCGTTAAAATTGCGATTGATTCTATACACCCTTGAATATAACAAGCAAATTAGACATTTATTATCAAACATGAACAAACTTACAGTATTTATAAAAGTAAAAATAAATACATTTAGTTAGCCGAAAAATAATATGCATGCACATTTTTATTTCTAAATATCCTATAAATTTGGATATCCGAAACGAGCCCCATTTATCTTTTATATTAGTTTTGTGACACAATAGTCTAATTTTAACTAAACTATAATTTTGTTTACAATATATAAGAAATATATTGCTATCTTTATGAGTTTAATTCAGTCAAACACACAAATTTATTAGTCTTGTATGAAAATTGTCGTCAAATTTGTGATTTGATTGAATTAAGCAGGTGCTCTAATTATGACATCATTATGTCGTCATAGTAACCAGAAATGCCTAATAAATGTCTATTTTGAAAATGTAACACATTGTACTATACACCTTTAGGTTTTTTTTTCAATATCTAAGATGGGGCCATTTTTGGTGCTTAGTGAACCTTGCTCTTTCACCATTTTCGTGTTGAATTCTGCTTAAGCCGGTGCTAGGGGGCGTGAACTTGCACTTCCATTACCGTCCATGAACAGGCTCAATCAAACCGAGCCTGCACTATTTTCAATATTGTTGTTGGACTTTCTTTAGGGAATCTGTTTTTCTCTATTTTGAAATATTTTATTATTTTATGACGGACCTGCTAGGGGCGTGAGGGATGTTGCACTTTTTCATTATCCCTCATGTACAGATTCAATCAAACCGAGTCTGCAATTATTATGTAATTTTGTTGTGATTAATGCATCCGAGGGATCACTTTGTTTCCAGATTTTTATAAAAATTGGCATTTACAGATTTACCCTTTGGTACGGCAATTTGAATAGCAGGTGCTTGATTGGTAAAGAAAATGACGCATTGACGCTCATGGTGCGTTTTGCTAAGCAAGATCTTTGCCTGTATTTTGTTATGTATTTTTCGCTTGGGCTCATGATAGTGAACCCATTTCTCATCGCTAGTGATAAAATTTGCAAAATATCGAGTAGTGGTACTTAGGGAACTGATTCAACAATCGTTTGGAGATAATGAACCGAGCAAGTTTTTGCTCTTTTGTAAAGAGATGGGGTATCCATCTGTCACTTATCCTTCTCATTTTAAATCATGTCTGATAATTGTATGAGCGGCTCCTACAGAGATACCAACGGATTTGGCTATAAACCTAGTTGTAAATATTGCATTAGTAGCAATCAAACCACTTATGGCGAAGTTACAGTTTCGGGCAGCGTGCATGAGGTGCATCTTTTACTGAATCCACACCACTTTAAAGCTTCTTACAGATGTTACAGGTGGAAAAGAAAGTTCATAGTTCCCATAAAGACAACAAAAATATTTCATTTAATATGTCTTTCGCCTGTATACCGAGAATACAGCGGTTCTTGATATAGAACCGTTTTTGGTCAATAACAAACCATTTTAGCTTTAGTATACACGAGTCGATAGCGATAATCGAGCTATTGTGAAAGCTAACATACATGCATGTAGTTTATCAAGCTTACACAACCATCTATGCGATACATGAACATAGTTCTTGCAAAACGTGGTTAAAAGCGAAATATTTGCCTAGTTGCATTCATATTTGAACATCCCTTGTACTATTCTAGGCAACAATGTTCTAACTTATTTATTCATTGAAATTATTTATCTGATCTGCTTTTTTCTATATTATTCTAACCAAATATGTGCATATGTTTTTATTGTAAGTACCTTATGTGTGGAAAGGAATTTACATCAGTCACATCTGACTTTTTTTCCAATTCATGAAATCTATCAGTGTGATTGTATATGCTTACTGTATAATATTTATGCTGTATAAATTGAAATAAATATGGTTTAAACTAACGGTCTTGTTTTAAGTAAAATTGAATCTAGCTTGTCTCCCTTTAAAAAAAATAAAACAAAATAAATAAAAAACATTGGTATACTTAACATATATAATCAGGTTCATTTTGAAAACTTAATACTACTAACGGCCCATTATGGCCCAGAAATTATTTTATGTTTATTTTTCAAGAGCCTTAAATTGTTGTGTATGTTCTTTTTCCAAACAGTTACTCATTAGCCAATTACCTGAATCAGCTTTTGCATCTGTAGCTTTTTTGGCACATAGTACAATTATAGTGATAAGTATTTTGTATGGAAGTCAGAATACTAATTTGTTTAAATTTTACTAATTTTATGACAAATAATTTCACATTTAGCGTTACTTTCCAAAATTTATTCGTTACGAAGGTTTGATGTTCCTTTCATAATAATGGAACAAAGGTGGCTACTCATTGTATCGTTCACTTTTATCAATTTCCCGAGAGGTATTTGAGGAAAAAAGAAAAAGAAAACGGTTGATTTTGTAGACGTTTATCGTAGATGTTGTTTATTTTCATTTCTGATGAAGACCTATGAAAGTCGAAACAAGTAGCATGTGTTGTCTTTATTTTTTTACATTATAATCGTTTCTCATTAACAGCGTCAGGGTGAGGGGGAAACCGCTTTGCAGGGAGACTTGGAATATGAATATAATTGAATTTTTTTCATGAACACTTAAGAAAAGAATAAATAATTTCTTTTTCACTTTCAACTTTATTTGAGTAAAATCTGTATATCAATGTGTATAAGTGTAGGTGGCATTGTAAATATACAAAGAGATAACAATTATGTATAATATAAATATAAGCAGAACATAATAAAACTGTTTTATTTTCTTCTCATAATAAAACTGTTTTATTTTCTTCTCATATAGAAAAATGTTTCTATAACAAATAATGCCTTTTAATAAACCTTATCCACACACTGAAGACATTTATCTGAGATTATGGAGAAAGATCTAATTGTCATTCTAAGTAAAAACAGTATATTTTGGTTTTGCCAAAGTTAAGTCCCCACCGACACTGCAAAGGCCACATAGCCATTTTCCAGCTTTACTGACGAAAGATCCTACGAGTCAAACTGTATTATTTCAAATACGAGGATCCATCCCAGTATAACCCCCAACCTGCCCTGAAATAATCTGAAGTCCTTGACAGATATGAGCCTCCACTCTGTAGGGGCAAACTACCTTAACCACTTTTCTACCATAAAATAATTAACCCAAGTGAAGCGATGCACTAACAACGTTGTAATGTAAGTTCATGCAGTTCCAACTTCATTTTTTTTAAATCTGCTAACAATAGGCAAACACTTACCCTTCATACAAAGCAAAGAAAAATGAAATTTATGTTAAGTTTATCTTGTAAAAGGAGGATTGTCTAAAAGTACAAAAGTACAAAATGAATCTAACTGGTATCAAATAAAAATAATATCTGCACAAGAACATTCAAAATATCCATACTTCTTTACAAAAAAAGACTGTCAAATTCATGAAATATGAATTTCTGTAGATTTGTGCAAAAAGTGATCCAAACATACAAATTGTCAAATTCATCAAAAAGGTGACTATTATTCAAATTGCACACAAAAAAGAACCAAAATGATAATTTTACCCATAAGGGGTGCAAAACAAAGGAAAAAAATCCCTAAAGAAAGCCAAAAACAACACAATTGAAAATGTTGCAGGCTTGGTTGTTAAGTCTGTTCTTTGATGGTACTAAAGTGCAAGCTACCACCCATGTCAAATACATGAAATATACTGGAGGTGTTCA
Source organism: Ruditapes philippinarum (assembly GCF_026571515.1). Classification (NCBI taxonomy): domain Eukaryota; kingdom Metazoa; phylum Mollusca; class Bivalvia; order Venerida; family Veneridae; genus Ruditapes; species Ruditapes philippinarum. Next base: position 12,143 of record NW_026860273.1, read on the forward strand.
AATCAATTAAAACTGGGTTAACAAAAATTATTGAGCCAGGATGAGCGAGTAAATTTTCTAAAACACAATGACTTCAACAAGTGTTTCAGAGGCTTTACTATAAAACTTTCAAATGAGTACGTTCATGACCCTAATGTCCAGTGACATAAAATCTTCAAAATACAGTTACTGGTGGGGTGTTCATACAGTGATCAACATTATGATGAATTTTCATGACAGGATCACAAGGTTTAAATCCTTAATACATGTAATATTACAACAATATGGCTAACTCAATACAGAAGTAAGTCAATTGGTCACATGTGGGCAGTAGCCATTTTGTCACTAGTATCATGTTTCACATAACTTTAATACAAGGGCCAATGACTCCAAAAGCAGGGGCAAATTTTGACATGCAGGTGCAAGATTTATATAAGTAACCTTGTGGTTCTTCAAATTTTATATAAACCATACCCAGATCGGCCCAGCAGTAGGGGTCACTTAGTTTAAAAAGACATATATGAAAATGCACTTAAAATCTACTCTCTAAAGCAGCAAGTCCTCAAGCAAAGATGTTTGGAATTTTTGCACTGTTGGCTGAACCTCTACATAGATTACATAAATCATGACCCTGCAGTATAAATTTGTTTTCATCTATTAGACATTTATAGAAAGACTTTAAAAATCGTGTGCTCATCTAAATAATGCTGCATGTCAAATATCAAAACTCTAAGGCATGTAGCTTCAGTAACGTAGATTTAAAAGCATTTTCCCATATGAGTTATAAAAATTATAGGTTATATAAGGATATATGACCCTATATAAGTGGTTGCTTGGACATATAACCCGAGTTGCTAGGTGAAGGTTACTTGTATTTTGCAAGCCATGTTAAAATATGCAGTACTATAAAAACCTATGTAAGCTGAGTAACCCCAAGGTCCAGGTTAATTTTTACCCTAGGAAAACAATGTATATAAATTTTGTAGAGGTCTACATGGTGATGTTAAATGCAATATAAGCTAAGTCTATGTTTAGCTCCTTTGACTTACTTATGCACCAAACTAAAACAATTTATAAAACATGTGTAGATGACCAAGTAACTATGGGGAAGATATTGTTTAAAGCATTTGTTAGTAAACAAGGCCAAACTGACAACTGACATCATGCCATCATAAAAGCTCACCTTTGAACATTTTGTGCTCAGGTGAGCAAAAAGAAGCTAAATGAAGATATAAATTATTACCTACTAAAAATTGTATACAACAATTATGCACCAATAATTATGACATATTTCATTTGTAATATCTACATGTTTAATATAATACATCTTACAATCAACTAAATGATTATGATACAGCCATGACAGTTTTTATTATTCTTGAAGCTGTGCACCAATGTATAAAAACATAATTTGAATGATATTAAAGTTAGTTAAAGAAAAAAAAAACGTAAAAGCTGGAAACTGCCACAGAACCAGGTTTTTGGCCAATTCTACATTTTTAATTTATGGTTTAAAGCATTACTTTTTTAACATGTACCATTTTGTTCTCTTAGTGCACAACTTTGTAAGATAAACTAAGTCATGTAAAGATATAGTAATCAGTCTATTCAAATACAATACTAATAAATGCACCATTTTGGAATATTGCATTTATATAATTAACGTTAGAAAGAAAAATCATATTAAACTGCAGAAAAAGGCTTGTTTTATAATTTCATCAACATTTATTATATATATTACCTGTGTTTAATGCTGATGTCTATTGAAAGACACAGGGAAGAAATGAAAGTTCCGTCAATGAGATACAGATAAAGTAATCTAAGTGCAAAGAAAAATATTCAATAGGAGTTGAACTGTTACTGCACTGAGGTGATGATAAATTGCATATTAATTTGAAAAAGAATGTTTGGATACTACTTTGAAAAAGCTTGTGTCATCAAACAAACAAACAAAATAAATTGATATACAATACTGCACATGTATCTATAACTAATCATACCTGAATTGAGCCATTTTTATATTCTATATAATGTTTGTAAAAATAGATCTGAAAAAAAAATCTCTAATAGACAATTGTCTCGCCTTCTCTAATATCCTACACACCCCTTACTCCACTCCTAGTACAAACTAACGACAAAAACAACTACAAATATGTATGTATTTTTGTCTAAAAAATCCTAAATTTTCTCATATCAAAATAGTGAATAAAGTCTAGATTTTGTTTGCCTTCTTTTTTATTTCATGATTATTTGTTTGTAAAATAGGACAGAACATGTACAGGTAAAGTTATATATTTTTATTAAATATTGTCTTGTTTTAACTTTGAAGAAAGTCAAGTAATAATTTCTATGATGATACCCTAACGAAATAATATTAAAGTTTTAAAATACCTTCAACAAAAACTAAAAATCGTTTCATATAATTTTGGTGTAAAATACCAGTTGCAGTTTATAAATTGCATTTTTTGATGAGTGAACTTTAATGTTATATCTCTGTTGAATTATATCTTACCCTACTGCAGTATGAACACATTTGCGTGCGCGCGCGTGTGTGCGTGTGCGCGTGTGCGCGCGTTTGTGTGTGTGTATGTGGTTGGGGCGCAGGGTACGTCACAACAATACAGTAAAGGGCATATGGCGACTTTACATATTAACCTGTGGCTATAGACTTTAGGTGACTCTCTGTGTATTATTTCAGGAACAAGCGGGCGTAGAACCATCGTTTATCATTTAAGGCATCGTTGTCAGATCAGAGAAGGCGGGAGATGGTTTTAAAAAGGTCGGATATCTTTCTAAAAATGATATACAAACTGTTTTAATAATATGATAGTTTTTGCTTGCAACTTCTTATTATTCAAGAGTTTCAAGTGTTCTTGCTTTAGTCTTGATCTTTGCTAACGTTAAGTACTAGTAATTCCCAGGTGTGACTCGTTATTTGACGTCAGACTGCGGTAGTATCTTCTCCAGATCAATTTTTATGTTAAATTGTTTTACAACAAAATATTTATATTTGTAAGTCTGTTTGAAACAATAATGACTGTTAATGCAATAATCAGGCGCGGCATGTAATCGAAACATACTAAAATAAAATGTATCATCATTCAGTCAAGTGTCGCAAATTGAAATTTATTTTTCGACCCAGTTTCTTATTTTATCAATTGGCTATTTTATCAAATATCTATTATTTTACTTATCGTATTCTGTCAAGTGGTTTTCGCCCAATTGAGCAATGATAAACAAATAAGAACGTTTATGTATTATTTTATACCTTAGAGCATTATTAAGATACAAAGGCAATAAAAATAGTAGTTTCAAGAAAAATGAAATCTGTTGAAAATATCATTATTTGAAATTACTAAGTCATTTGGTCATTCCATTAAAATGTGTTTAAATAAAAAATTCAAGCTTTGGATTCAATGATTCAATAATCATGTATGTGTTTTCCCCGCCCGTGTGTCCTGTCCTGTTTGGTGTCCTGTTGGACTCCATACCGGTGCTCCTGTGTCGGGGGATGCGCTCATTGAATGCCGCCCTTCCTGATTGATCTTGTTTGTCATATTTTATTCTAAGCCTAAAACCCTTTCAAATTCTCCAGTAGTGTTATTACTGCTGACTGATCCATGGCGGTACTCTTCTGTATCATTTTATATGTATGTCTGGTGTATTGTTACATGCTTTGTGATGTCTCAAAGTGTCGACACACGTTTTCCTTTCCCTATTTTGTGCCTCTTTCTCGTCCCTTTAATTCCCATATCGGTCCTTTTAGTTCTTTTCATTTCACTTATTACATGTCTCTCACCTCCTCTCACCGCTTTTGTGTATTCCCATTTTTTGTCCGGTTCCTTCTTGGTATCCTGCTGGCATGCAGCTGAGTTTTGTCGGGATTGCGTTCTGTGAAAGTGGCCTTGGTTTGGTGATCTTTGTTCTCATTTATATTTTTAATCTTCTTCACTGAAGGTACAATGCCCAGGTAAAATATTTTGATAGTTTTTCATGTAGAATTACCTTTCAGTATAAGCAAAAATTCATTATGTCCTTTAGAATGATCTTTGTCCTCTCACGTCGCTCGGGGGTCACTGATAGACTAATATTGGTTCAACACATTTGTCTTCTTGAGTCGAACGTTTAGACATTTGTCAGGACACATTTCGTTTTGCAAACATCTACAAATATTTTTCAAATTTTATACAGTTTTGGTAAAAGGTGACATACTAAATATGATCTTATAGTGACTTTAACAATGCAATACTAAACTTGTGAATATTTCTAGCAATAAATCTCAGATGAGCGTATCAGTGATGGCCCTCATGCTTAAAGAAATATATCCCAGTTGACCTGTTCTTGAAATCACTCTTAAGACAAAACTGGAACAATATTTCGTTTCAAAGAAAACATCTTAACTAATGCTTTCTATTTTATGACTCTTTTATTTTTGAATAGCAATAAACATGAGCAATATAACATCACGAATCAAAGGGTCTGCCATTGTATTTCTTAACTTTCATCAGGATGAATTTAATTATAGACTAAATTCTTTGACTGAAGGTAAAACAAAAATTGAAACGGTTATAATTAAGTCCTAAGTTAGTTTTTAAACAAGCCCAACTGACAATACAGTAAATGTAAAATTTCAATGCATTTACTGTAAATAAATGTCTGTGTTATTTATAACGCAAAATTAACTGTAAGTTCTGTATACATTTATCAAATTTCTCGTAAACATTAAGTAAAGCTAACATTTTCCTAAATTTTAAGTCAAAGCTGAAATATTAATAACAACCATAAATAACGCTTTCGCGAACTTCAGTTTTCCAGTATTTAACTTCACATTAAAACAATAAAATCACGTGCCTGTTATGATATCAAGAAAAGGTAACTGTTTCATTAATATGTAATACTGGTAATGGTATTCCTTCCCTTTACTTGTAACATGTACTTGTTTTTCTTTTTTTCTTTTTGTTTAGGTTTTACGTCCCACCAGCACTGTATAATTTATGTACTATGGGGATTTTCCATGGAAAATAGTCATGGATTTGGGTATGAATCCTTTTGGCTGAAACATCGTTATCAAGAGTGCATGTATTTAACTGACTTTTTTATGTCTACATAAATATTATTCCTTGTTTGACAGAAGACATGGCCCTTATTATTGTCTTGGAAGTAGAGGGGTCATCGGATAAGAAAATTTTACAATTGTTTGGAATAAGAGTGTGAATTATTTCTGTGAACAACAATACTTATAATGTTTAGTATTACATATTAAATTTAATAATCAGCAAATTTCAGTAAAATATTGTTATATTATTAATGGTCTACAAGAAATTTGTAATGGTAGGCTAACAATAAAAATTGATAGGGTCGAAATTGTGAAATAAGAAGGATAGTTTACATGACATAATTGCAAATCTTTTGAAAGAAATAAGGGCCAGCCTTTGAATTATCTTTAAGCATTTGAAAGAAGCTTCCCTGTGATTTACTATTATTCTTATAGAACTAACTTAGATATCTGGTATGAATGGTAATCTTGTAGTCATATACAAAAAGTTACTTATCATTTCCCTGTGCATACAGGAGACTGTATCCTGGGGTCAATTAGATAGTTGATGTGAAGTATTGCTTAGAAGACTATATTACTCATGTCCTACATCCAAAAGTTTTAAGGTAGATATTAGGTCCAAAGTTGAGTTGATATATGAGAGTTGGGTACATATTTTAACAGTAGTCATCTTACACAGATTTATATTGACATCTCGTAATGGTATGTTCTAAGTTAGGTAGACATCTTATGATAAAATGATCCAAGTTAGGTAGAGGAAGATATCTCAACCCAGCTAAGGTAAACTTCTTATAACTGTGTGCCTCAGGTTAGTTAGATACCTCATATCAATTTAGGTAGACTTTTTATAAAAGTATGTGCTTAAAGGGACTCAACTGAAGTTTATTAATTGGCATGAAAATGCAAAAAAAAATAATTGAAGATTGCTGTACCAATGCATAAATCTCTGACCTGTCCAATTCTAATTATCAGATTAGCGAATACAACGCAACATATTTGTAAAAAAAGCACATGTCAATGGTTGTGGTTAAATCTATTGTTATCCAAATGAAAGGAGTAGAGATATATCAATGGATGTATGTGTTGATCAATAATCCGTGTGTTTCAGATCATTCATTCAATCCGTTTTTCAGGGATAATATTTTCTATTGTGTGACTTGACCCTAAAACGAAAACGTTGCAGCGCTTTTCATTTAAAAAAGAAGAAGAATTGCATGATCGAGTACATTTCTGTATTATCTTAGCATCTTTTTTATTTGCTGGTTAACCAGTTGATTATGGGGGGAAATCAGATTTTACTTAGATAATATAGATCTCAGGGGCGCTCCTTTTAAGTTAAACATCTTATAACAATATGTCTCAAATAAGGTAAATAATTCATCCAAAGTGAGCTGATAATTTGTAGATATCATTACCCATCATCAGTTAACTACTTGAATCCATCATACATCTTATCTATAATAACAGATTGTGAATATCTTGCTTTTTTGTTAATATTAGATTAACAAAAAATGTAAGCTTTGGCTGACAGACAAGGCATATGCTGCCTTTAATTGATCGCAAATCTGTAAACGTAACTTTAAAGTGCTAACCAACCTAGTTACAAAAGTACAAGAGCTTGTTACAAAACCTAACATATGGCCGTTGATTTTTTTTTCTTTCTTTTGCCATCTTCATATCAAAATTCTGTAAACGAGACATTAAAGTGCTAACCAACCTAGTTACAAATGTACAAGAGCTTGTTATAAAAGCTAACATATGGCCGTTGATTTTTTTGCCATCTTCATATCAAAAAGCAAAATAGATTTATTATAATAGAGGAAATGAAACAACGTTATATTTAATGATTGTTTAAGATTGAAAGTATTATTTTTTTTACAATTTAGGACACATGCATTTGATTTAAAACATTTGATGGCAGTTTTATTTCATCTGCTCGCTTAGCTCAATAGAGAGATAGAGAGTATTTGACACTCAATAAGAAGGGCATCAGAGCCTCAACAAGGAGAGGATCGGAAAACAAATAGAAATTTGGAAGCACATAGGGAGAGCATCGGTAGGTCAAGGTATCAGAAGTTCAAAATAAAGAGCACCGAAAACTAAATAGAGAATGCATGTCACTTCTACTCCAAGAGTTCCTGGTCCGATCTCCGGGCGAGGCGAAATTTCTCCATGACAATGTATATTTGATATTGAATAAAACTGTTATTTTATTCTAACCACTGATTTCAGAAATCTTGTTGAATTATGTACAGACTCATTCAAACCGAGTGTATTTTGTTGTGATTAATGCTTCCGATGGATCACTTTGTTTCAAGATTTTTTAGTAATTGTTCAGCTTAATAGTTTTCCAGTAAATGATCCAAGTTTAGGACGAACAACTGACAAGATATAACCACATATTTCTTCTCGGCGTTTAAACAAACCACACTTTAATATGATAACAGCTAGTAATATATATGTAGAGCATCATTATTATAATGTTATGGTGAAGAGGGAAATTGTTATACATTTATTTATCAATCTGTTGCCAAAACTTTGATATTATAGCAGCTAATTTCAAAAATTCAAAATGAATTTCTTTGGCCACAGAATCGGTCCCTTTTATAATGTAAAAATAATTAAACTTAGGAAAGAGTTTACGAAATTGCAAACTTAATCTTCTGTTTGAGTAGATAAGATTTTTCAAATACTTAATACCTTCACCATGTACAAGACTCAAAATCGATTGTTTTATAATTATAAAGTAACATCTGCTAAACATTATTTCTACATCTAATAATTGTGGATTTTCAGTGATGTTACAAACAAGTTAACGCTTCATATTAACAATTTAATACATTGATCGTTTGTCACATAAAATATAAACGTTACTATTTATCATTGTCCATCAGTATTTACACCATATCTTGATAATTATCGCCTTTTGACAGCATCGACATCATGATCATAATCTGTATAGCCAACATTGTTATCGTCATGTTTTCTTAGACTTTGCTATGCCCAGAATCTGATGTTTTGGACTGAGACTGAAAGACATAACAACATTTCTTATAACTTACCAATTTGTCAATTTTGCAGATATATCAAATATTTGAAAGGACAAAATATTCATACAGCTGGTATACCTCACTCAGAAATCTTTTTTTTTTCATGTGCTAGGTACTGAAAATGCTCTGCTGAAATGCTCATTCTAGCGAAGTTTCCTAAATTATAGTGTAAAATGCTCAGGTGGCAGCGCAATGTAGCGAGGCATTCTAAAATATAGAATGAAAATGCTCTGCTGGAATGCTCAGTTGGCTAGGCAATCTGGCAGGAAATTCCAAAATATAGTGTAAAAATGCCCTGCTGGAATGCAGAGCTGGCGAGGCAATCTAGCGGGATATTCCTACATATATTGTAAAAATGCTCTGCTGGAATGCTCAGTTGGCTAAACAATCAAGCAGGGCATGCATTCCTAAATATAGTGTAAAATTGCTCTGCAGGAATGCTAAGCCGGCTAAGAAATATAGCTCGGCATTCTTAAATATAGTCCTGAAATGCCGAGCTGGCACGTACGGCAATCTAGCGGGTATTCCTAAAAATATAAGTGTAAAAAAATGCTCTGGTGGAATGCTCAGCTGGCTAGGCAAGGGCAAGCAAATATGGCATTTCTAGATATTAAGTGAGAGTATAATGTAATGACAAACACGTGTCTTGTCTTGTTTTAAGAACACAATATTGCCACTTTCTTGGCAATGGCAATGTATGGGATGCCATTATTGATTTATAAATTACACCTTTTAAATGATTCAACATGTGTTTAATATAGTTTGACGTCTGTTTCTGATCAGTTTTTGTTTTTTGTCATTTCTAATTAACTAACTATAATTTGTTTGAACAGCGTCGGTCTCGTTTAGTATAATAATACGTTTGCAGCACAGCCAGTTATTCGTGTTGCGGATTGTAGGAAAGTAAGGTAGGTGATTTCTATTATTTGAAAATATTCTATTTTCTTGATTCGTAATCAACAGTTTTTGAAAAATTCGAAATGTTAAATTTATTTTGTTAAAAATTTGTTATCAACACTTTCTAAACACTTCGAAATCTTAGATTTATTTAGTTAAAAATGTGTCTCAAAATCACACTTATAATTGATTCCTAAATGCACTTTGCTAAAATATTTAAAATGTTTTAATTCAGCGCTGTGTATAACTAATGATTTTATTGTAAGGAAAGCATTTTATCCTTTACAGAAAATAAGTCATATTTTGAATTCGATAAATTAACACTGCTGTGTCCGAAAGTGATAAGTTGTTACCGCCAGTATAAAATCAAGCCAGCCTGCGCGCACAGTCAGTCTGTTTGAACTTCATTCTTCTATTTTAAGATTGTTTTTGTTGTTCCTAATATTCATTTTCACAATTGGTGAATGGTGTACTTAACAGCAACAGCAATTTGTTTAAAATTACACAAAGTAATAAAATATGTAATTTCAAATTTTTTCACATTTAGCCATAGTTTTTTTGTTGTTGTTTTTCCTGTTCATCCTTTTTCTTTGTGTCTTTTTTCTTGCTTTTCTTGTTGTTGTTTTTGTTTTTCATTTTACTTACCGTGTATAACAAATAAACCATGTGACTCACAAAACCGTCTATAAATATCTTTAAGATTGCATGGGTTATGTGTAATTAATAAAAGGAGTGGGGCAGTCTTTTTGTTTTATGTTTTATATCTATATTTTAAGCAGTTTTTTTATATATTTTATCTTAAACATTTTTAGCATTAGCAGTTGGTCAATAAGCATTATTACTCCGTTATCTGAATTCTACTCAACTTCATAACATCCAGTTAATCCAGTATTGAGAAATTGAATATAGATGAATTGCAAACAACTACTGCAATAGTAATCAAAGGGCTGCGAGCTCTGTGGTATTTTCTGATCTTTGCAATCTAAATCGTAATGTATATAATATTATGTATGTATTTTCCTGTATAAGTTTAGTTTATATATTATAATTCATCTTACAGGGCACCGAGATGCAGCAACTGCGTTTGGATTTTTTACTATAACAGTTTGAGTTTAATACATATGGAATTTTGCATGACGAGAGTTGCATCAACAAAACCATTTATGTTCATTTTTTATGACAGCCACACTTAATCCTTGCATATCAAGGCTAAAAAATAGATGCCTCGACTGGGATTTAAACCCCAGACCTCTCAGTCCTAAACGAGCGCGTCATCCCTGCGCCACGGGGAAGTACGAACACAGCCTAATTAAAATCGAATAATTCTAAATTTAGAAATTCCATTTCGGGTTTGTAATCCTTATTAATTTCAAGGCGTTTTGTTCACGATAAACCTGTTGTTTAACACTGATGTAAATAATTTAGCAAAAAGCTCGCCAAAATAGTCCGACATGTATATATTTCACTATTCGACAGTCAGATTTATGTGTGTAATACGCTCTGATATTCGGTGACCGACATCGCTAAAAATAGCATTTTGATTGACTCTGCGGAATTTGTGAATACACATTTATTGACAATTCAATAACCAACGTAACTTTTAAACTTTGAATGCGTTGTAATTTGTTTAATACTTGTAACAAAATAAAAATATTTCTTTCTTTTACATCGCTAGTTTTAAGCTGTTTTGAGAACTTCTTTTTGTTAGCTCTGTCGTGAAATTCTGTGCCAGAGTTTGAATGTAAGCATTGTATTTCTTGATCTGCGATCAGAAAATACAAAAAATTATATCATGTATCATGTGAAATAAAAACAGTAAACAACACTTTTAAAACGAAAAGGGGGAGTCACTAGCTACATTGGGATTTAATATATTCTTGCAATTTTTGTGTCCCTTTGAATGTTGAAAAATTCTGTGCAAACAAAAAGAAAAAAGAAGATTTTTTATTTTTTTGTAAGGGCAAGATACTAAAAAAGTGTGTGTTCTTTTTTCACATTATTCGTATATTTGATATTAGTTCATAAGGTTTTACGATTTATTTCCAACCCATGTTTATCGAACTGGAGAATTATCATAACAACCATAACTAGTTTTATTTAATATTTATTTATAAAGGTGCGCGTGTGTATGTACAGTATTGATCTATCTATATCTAGTCCCCTAGTCACATTTCAATAGCATTAAAATATGTAACGAAAAATGAAAGAAATTTGCTCGATAAGATATTATGTTCAATTATGATCGGAGCTCAGATACAATGCATTACGGACTACACACTCTATGAATCGCTTATAATCAAACATAAATATACTCAAATCATTGCAAAAAGATTTGAGCCGTGTCACAACAAAACCAACATAATGGGTTTGCGACCTGCATGGATCCAGACCAGCCTGCGCATCCGCGCAGTCTGATCAGGATCCATGCTGTTCGCTATCAGTTTCTCTACTTGTTAGAGGGTCTGTAAGCGAACAACATGGATCCTGATCAGACTGCGCGGATGCGCAGGCTGGTCTGGATCCATGCTGGTCGCAAACCCATTATGTTGGTTTTGTCGTGACGCGGCTCATTTATGCTTCAACAAACTTGAACAAGGACCAGGATCAATAATATTTAATTTTGATGTAACATGCTTGTCTTCATCTAGTCGAACATAACGACCTGTTGATTTGGTCAGTATCCTGAAGAAATATACTGTTTCCATCGTTACTAAGTAGCGCATGTTGTTGTCATCGATGTTTTGCCTACCGTGTAAAGTTTGGAACGGCGACCCCGAAACATTGTAACCGTCGTACATATAAACAGTCGGTCTGGCAACAGACTAAAATTATTAAAATAAATAATTGTAAGTAAAAACCTTCAAATATTTTTAAACGTGTATGAAGTTTTATGTTGTTTTTTTAAAGTATGTTTTTGAAATTGAGTAGAGCATGCGTGAAATCATCGTCAAACCTGCTAAATACAGCAGCAGAATATTTTGTTCTGGAACACTTTATTCTGTTTACGTATAATATTCATATATATTAAATAACTCAAACAATGTATGTTCAAAATCTTTCAAGATGCAATCATGTTCTGAAAACAACAAAATTGTCATGTTTTTTGTTTTGATTTTGTTGTTGTTGTTGTTGTTGTTTTTCCAAACTTTATGAGTATCGTCATCAGATATAGCTTGATCAATAGTATGATAGTTCGTCATCGCGCATCTGCAAAATTCTTCCAACCGGACTCGAAGTAAAAATATGTTTTTATTCTAAAAAATAGTTAAAGTATGAAAAATAACGTAGCACATTAAATATTTCTTATTAGTAGATGTTCTTGATATAAATTTTAAACAAACGTTGAAAGTTTTACTGCCTAGATAAGTCCTGAAAACGGGATAAAGTTTTTTCTCTGCGGACTCCCAAACAAAAAAAAATTATCCCGTTTTCAGGCTTAAACCAGAGAGTAAAACTGAAAACGTTTTTTTTTTTTTTCTCAATTATATCAAGTGCTCAAGCCGATATTTGGTGCACCAGTCCGATTGGGAGTATTTTGTAGGTGCGCTATGAGGTAGCATACTACCATTGTTAGTACACTTTACGATTAAGAAAAAAAAAACAACAACGTAATCATCGATCAATGTATACAGAATTTAGAACAAATTGTTTTAAGGACAATAATCCTAAAGTTGTGAAATAGTTTCATAGTTAAATTAATGGTGAATAGTTCTATTTAATTCAACAACCTCTATTTTATAAGATCCGTCGTCTTCTTGCTTCATGAAGAGAAACCTCACAAATGCATCATCTGGTTGAGCTAGTGAAGAAACTATACGGTTTGTACCTGCTCCATTATAATGCCAAAACTCATCATTTTCTTTGACATAAATCTTAAAATGTTTTCCATCCAGAACAGGCATTGCTGAAAACGTATTATTAGAAAAATACTATTTAAACTAGCATGTAACGAAATGGAATAAAAATTATTTATTCATAATAGTAATGCTATAACAGTCAGTTTTTCAGTTTTTTAAAAATCTGAATAATATGCACAATTATTACTTTCTATAACATACATCATTCAGCATATAAGCTATTATCAGTTTTTACTGTAGTCAGAATCAGTTGAAAAACCATGACGGGCGATCTCCCACATATATTATACAATTATTGACAAGTAAGCCATTGAATACAAGAAGTATCTTTAAAAAGATACTCGGCCGAAGTTAAACCTGTTAACTTGCATAGGATAAGCTACTACTAACCATGCTAACCGCAAACAGAACAGTTTATTCGGCCTCAATAGTTTTATTTCAGTTCATTTTTACCCGCAATGTTTTCCCCCATTAATTGTCATCTTTGATTTAAACAATATTGCTTACATTATTTGGTTTTAATCAAAATGTAATTTGATTTGAATAGGAATTTATAATAAAACAATTTTTGTAGATACTAAACATTAATTCCACGGATAATTTTGCAACTGTTAATTAGTCGAAAGTTCGTTTCAATCTTTTTATGCCCGGTTCGAGAAGAGAATATAATGACTATAACAGCTTAGAAGAGAAACCCAATCGAACGCAAAAGTATCAAAAAGGCGATCTGTCATATCTTATTTCTTATAATTATTGAAAAGCTGTTAAGAAACATCTAGAAAATATCATTATTGTGTTTTTATATTTATTCTGTCATATCTTTTCCCAACACTTCTTGCCATCGCGCAATCAAACAGGCATCTACCTATAACGGAAGCTCTTCTAAAGTATCAATCAAACAGGCTATTAGTGTTAAAATGACCAATGAAAATTCTGCCTTTATTCATTTCTTTACTGTTAATTTTACCGGAAGTCAAGGTGAAATCAGACGGCCTTCGGCCTAATAATGTGATATTAACCGGCAGATGACATATTGACCGAGGCGATAGCAGATGTCAATATGACTTTCTGCCGGTGAATATCACATCATATTCAATGGCTCACTAGTTAATAATTGTTTCATAATATAAATAGGCTAATAATTAAAACAAGAGGGCCAAGATGACCCTATATTGCTCACCTGACCCATCGATCACATCCGAGCAATTACCTAGACAAGCATTCTGACCAAGTTTCATGACAGGTGAGTCAAAAATGTGACCACTAGAGTGTTAACAAATTTTCCATATTTGAGCCGTGTGACCTTGATTTTTACCACAGGTGACCCATATTCGAACCTGACCTAGAAATCATCAAAACAAACTTTCAGACCAACTTCCAGAATAGTTTGATTAAAACAGTTGTCACTAGAGTGTTTACAAATATTTACCTCTTGTGACCTAGTTTTTCATTTGAGATAATCCATGTTCGAACGCATCAAAGCAATTACATAGGCAAGCATTCTGACCAAGTTTGATAACAATTGAGTCAAAAAATTTTACCACCAGTGTGTTAAGAAGGTTTTTCTATTTTTAGCTCCTGTGACGTAGTTTTAAATCCGAGATGACCCATGTTCGAAATCATCTGAGCAATTACCTAGACAAGCATCCTGACTAAGTTTGATGATGATTGACGCAAAAATGTGATCGCTAGAGTGTTAACAAACAAATATGGACGGACGACTGACATTCAACGATCCTAAAAGCTCACCCTGAGCTAGCTCAGGTGAGCTAAAAATCACACAAAAATGCAACCTTATACACAAATGTCCATGAACAACTTTTGTCTGTTTCATTGGGGTGCGGGAAAAAAGACGCACGTGTTAGGACTGCAACGGCTACGCGAATGCTGCGCATACAAAAGCAATTCAAGTTTATACTATAAAATGTTGCGGTGTAGCCTGTCAATATAATAGTGAAGCTTTTAATATTTTTAATGCGCGCACGTAATAAACAGTCTACGGTGTATGGTCATATTGAATATAAACACTGGAACGGGACCGCAGATTGCCGCGCATATTTGCGATCGTGTAACGGTTTTTAGAAATGTTTCTACTATGAGTATTATCCGAGTATATGACCTCAAACAATATATTATCAATTGAACACAATTTGTTACTATTAAAACTGGTTAAATTTTACGGTATTTTTTTCAATATACATGTACCGTAAATTTAACTGATTTTTAAATTAGCAGTTATATTAAATTGAGATACTACATAATAAAAGACCACCCACTCGCATAATATGAAAAGATATTCAAAGGTCGGACAAACAATATGTATAGCCGGTACGGATTCGGATTTATGCGCCGCAATATGCGGATCTGTTCAAGAGTTCCTATGAATATAATAAACTGCGCTAAAAGTATAACAATCGAAAACTGGTTAGTGAACGTAAATTTTCTGTAAAATCTCAATCACCATCACAGACGCTTCTCTTTTATAATCTTTGTTATATGCAGAGTAAAATTGTCTGTCACTTATTTGCGTGATATAAAACATTTGATTTATATCTGGAAAAAATACAATAAAACAAGATTGGCAAAGAAAAGAAAGCCGATGCAAATTTTAACTTTTTAAAGTTTGTGTGCCAGTTTATATTCACATATTTCAATCATTCAACATACTTTTTTCTTTTTCTTTCTTTTTAAATAAATGTTTATGCCAAATTTAAGAGAGGAATTATTCAATTATTCAAAATTCCTAGTTTTCAACCTGATTAATGAAAACATAAAATATCACAGACTTACCATATTTGAAGTAAAACAGGGTTCCAATTTGTTGCTCTAGTTTACTGTTTCCTCGGCACAATGTGCAAGTCTTCGTTATTGTGTTGTAAAATACACACGTACAAATGGAACTTTCATCACATAAATGTGTGCAGAGAATTTTACTCCGGATTTGCGATACTTCATAATTGTTTTCAGAAGCATCACATACTTTACCGTTCAAAAGTGAATCCCTATAAAAATTCACGGTTTTTACAGAGCAACAAGCCGTTGTATATTTGGTCACTGGTTCTAACATCAACAAAAATACGAAACTGCGAAACATATTTAACAAAATTGTAACTCGAAATGTTTTTTTTTTTCCATATGTTTATATGTGCTAACTCGTAAAGAAAACAGACTACGTGTACTTTCGCAACAATTTTTATTTCTTTTGCGCGTCTATTTTTTCAAAAATGTATTTCCTAAAAAGTGTCGCTTTCCAAACAAACCATTGATGTGCAAAGAAGTTTTTAATTGGCTATAAAAAATTAAACTATCACGATTTGATAGTATTTTATTGAATGCCGATAATAATTTACAGCAACACTTCAAAAATGTCACGGGCTCATTCATTACAATGAAACTTTAAGTGATTTTATTAAAATAATATTTCCTGTTATTTCAGAAAATACCGTAGTTATTGATGCCTTTTTTATTTTACAGCTGCCCTTGTTTGTTTTACATCTACAACGTCATTCAAATCTTTGAAAGCTACAGAAATACAGTAAAATAGATTTTTAAAACCTCTGTGATATATCAAAGAGTGCATTGTTTTTTATGTAATTTCTTGACATGGCTCTTTGTTTCTCAGACAAAAATACTAAACATTATTTACTGAACAATCGGCGTTTATGACAGATAAATAATTACGCCTTTCTCTGTGTGCGTGTGTGTGTGTGTGTTCGTGCGTACGTGCGTGAGCGAGAGAACACGTGTGTGTATATGCGTGTGTGTGCGTGCGTGCGTGCGTGTGTGGTTGGGGCGCGGGGTACGTCACAACAACACAGTAAAGGGCATATGGCGACTTTTCATACTTACCGGTGGTATTATTTCAGGAACAAGCGGGTGTAGAACCACCGTCTATCATTTAAGGCATCGTTGTCAGCTCAGAGAAGGCAGGAGACGGTTTTAAAAAGATCGGATACCTTTCTAAAAATTATTTACAAACTCTTTTTATAATATGATAGTTTTTGCTTGCAACTCCCTAATATTCAAAAAGTATAAAGTGTTCTTGCTTTAGTTTTGATCTTTTCTAACGTTAAGTACTTTCAGGTAAAGCTAATATTTTCATAAGTTCTAGACAAAGCAGAAATATTAATAACAACCATAAATAACGCTTTAGTGAGCTTTAGTTTCCAGTATTTAACTTCACATTAAAACAACAAAATCACGTGCCTGTTATGATATCAAGAAAAGGTAACTGTTTCATTAATATGTAATACTGGTAATTATATTCCTTCCCTTTACTTGTTACATGTACTTGTATTTCTTTTTGTTTTCTTTTGTTTAAGGTTTTACGTCCCACCAACACTGTATAATTTATGTACTATGGGTATTATCCATGGAAAAAAGTCATGGATTTGGGTATGAATCCTGATGGCTAAAACATCGTAATTAAGAATGCATTATTTAACTGACGTTTTATGTCTACATAAATATTATTCATTATTTGACAGTAGACAGGGCCCTTTATTTTTGTCTGGGAAATGGGGTGTCCTCAGATTAGAGAATTTCCCATCGTTTTGAATTAGAGTGTGAATTATTTCTGTGAACAACAATATTTATAATGATAATGTTTAGTATTACATATTAAATTTTGTAATCAGCAAATTTCAGTAAAATATTGTTATATTGTTAATGGTCTACAAGAAATTTGTAATGATAGGCTAACAATAAACATTTTTTAGGGGGGATGGGGCTAAAATTGTGAAATAAGAAGGATAGTTTACATGACATAATTGCAAAGCTTTTGAAAGAGATACAATGCCAGCTTTTTAATTATATTTAAGCTTTTGAAAGGAGCTTCCTAGTGATTAACTATTATGCTTACAGAACTACCTTAGATATATGGTATGAATGATAGCCTTGTAGTCATATACAAAAGTTACTTATCATTCCACTGTGCTTATAGGAGACTGTATCCTGGGGTCAGTTAGATAGTTGATGTAAAGTATTGCCAAGTAGACTGTATTACTCATGCCCCATATCTCAAAGTTTCAAGGTAGATATAAGGTCCAAAGTTGAGTTGATGCATGACAGTTGGGTAGATATTTTAACAGTAGTCATTTTACACCGATTTATATTGACATCTCGTCATGGTATGTTCTAACTTAGGTAGACATCTAAAGACAAAATGACCCAAGTTAGATATAGGTAGATATCTCAACCCAGCTAAGGTAATCATCTTATAACTATGTGCCTCAAGTAAGTTAGATACCTCATATCAAGTTAGGTAGAATTTTTATAAAAGTATGTGCTTAAAGGGACTCCA
>NW_026860274.1:0-15320 GCF_026571515.1 Ruditapes philippinarum
AGAAAAACAAGGCCCTAGACTTTGGTTTTTTTACCAATTTCATTATCTAGTAAAACAGAATCAGCCCAATCTGTCCATTGTTGACCCGAAAAACAGCGACGGACTATCGTCCAGGGTCGCCATTTTCCTTTTCTATTTCTAATTTCGGGAATAAACCGAACGTGACGTCACACTCGTGAAATTCCGATTAAGAACATCGCTTACAACACTAACGAAATATAATTGAATAACGCATTTATACTAAATCTTATATACAATAAATGTTTCCAAATGCATATAAGAAGAACAAACGACACATACCATTGATATATACACGAAGTTAGATGAATAAAAATAGAATATTATTGTTGTTTAGTTGTTGAAGCTGCAATAAAAATGGCATCAGTTACAGACGGTAAAATACCGGCTTTCTTGTTTACTATGTGAAATAACGCTTAATTAAGTACATAATTGCTATCACATCCATAAATATATGCTACCCGAACATATTTTGGTATTCTAATCCTTTTGAATTTTTTATAATGAGCTAAATAGATGTGTGTCATATGTTTTCGCGAATGAATTATTTATTGTAAAAGAAAAGTATCTACATCAATCACACTTTACAAACTCGCTTGCATGATTTCAGTCGGCCATATTCCCTAGCCACGAATGATAACTCATGTTTCCCTGTCTAAAACTCCGCCAAATTATTCCCCTTTTAAATTAACTTAAGAAGGGACCTTTTCTAAAGACTTTGTACTTATTAATTCGATTTTTTGTCAAGAAACTGAGATTTTTTTCAATAACCTTATATGATTTATTTTCTATCTATATATGGTTGCTATGGTAAACATATGAGTTTTGATGGTAAACAAGGAAATTTTCTGGACAGAAGTAATCTAACACAGCGTTCCCCTGCTAACTAACTAGCTGTCACCACATGTAAACAATATATTAAATGGGAAAGAATATTGAGATATTTGTTTGACGATCAGCTGAAAATGCAAAATATTAATATGGTGTAGTTTCTGTGTGTTGTGACATTATGCTCATATTTTCATAGTCAAGTTGAGCTAAATTGACTTTATATTTCAAAAGATTGACTGTTAAAATGGTGTATGACCAACAGTTGATATTGGAAAATGTTCAGAATAAAATTATAAATCTGCATAAAATATAAAAAGACTGCCCCACTCTTTTTCTTAATTGAGCATTATAGGTAAATTCTTAAAGATATTTACAGAAATTTTATTTGGATCTGTGCATCATTTACTGTTTATGGGAAGTAAATTATTAAATTAAAAGGAATAGGCCTTTCTCAAATTATATGCATCAGGGTTCATCCGGAAGGGCGATTCAGGCGAAAACTTCGCCGTGTATATTCCAATTTCGCTCTTCCGATTGATCAAAGAGAAGTCAACATCGCCGATAAAATCTTAATTCCCAAATAGTAAATACTTAGCGATGTAAAGAGCAGAGATTGTATCCGCCCATATGACGACCGCTAATTATCATTATCCAATCAGAGCGTCGCTTTATACTACCCTTCTACCTGTAAGCGAAGCGATAGACCGCCTACTCTAAACAGTAAATAATGAGAGCATCGGCCCGAAACGGTATAATTTGTGTGATAGTTTTGCGAGTTTAATACGGGATTTGGCGATAATTATACATTGTTTTTTCCCCGATTATCTAAACACGTGCAATCTTCCCTAATTGATATACACGATGCACTTCGATGGTGGGTTTTTAACCCGAGTAAAGGCGATGTGCAATGGATTTTTCACGGCTATACAATTAGAAATAATCAATTTCATTAATGATCAGCGACCGGATTAAAAACTTAATCATAGTTTTGAATGATTTCAGTCTGTTAACATCAATTTTTACTGCAAAATTGTTATGTCGCTCACGTCATGGCTACAAGGCGAAATGCCGAAACAGAGCAGTAAGAAAGATACTGATTCTGATAGTTACACGTACGCGAAAATTTAAGAAAGCCAATTCGCAAAAATCTTGCGATTGGTATGTTGTAGACAGTGGGGGTGTTTGGCATTGTTCTCTTTGTAGAAATGCCAAATTTAACACAGTTTATGCACGTGGGCAAGACATCCCGACTAAACTACATATCGGTCGTATATCATGTAACGTATATAACAACAAAATTTGTCAGGAAAGAAGTGTTCTTATTGTTTCAATATATATATTTGTTTTAATGTCGTAAATATGACGCTCAGATTAAGATTTATCAATATTGTAAATTTTAAAAAGCATTATTTATAAAGATATTACCGAATTTAACATTTCATGAAAATAAAGGGAGGTAATTAGAAATTAATTTTCTACAATTTCTCAGTCAATTTTTTCAATAAGAAATGAATGTATGTAATTTTAGTGATCAAATATAATGTGCACAAATGTTTGCAGTACATATTTTACATATTCATTGATGTTTGAAAATTGTTTTATAAGCATAATTATACGCATATAAATGTGACATTACAATACATAGATCAGGAGATTAGGGGCCTCCGTGGCCGAGTGGTTAAGGTCGTTGACTTGAGATCACAGGTCCCTCACCGCTGTAGGTTCGATCCTCACTCGGGTCGAAATCTTTCATGTGAGGAAGCCATCCAGCTGGCTTACGGAAGGTCGGTGGTTCTACCCAGGTGCCCGCTCGTGCCTGAAATAATGCCCGAAGGGGCACTTGGGGTCTTCCTCCACCAATAAAGCTGGAAAAAAATCGACGAAAAATTCTCGGCGGGACGCTCTAGGATGGCCCGACTTGAGTGTACGGTCGCCCATATGGGCTTTCCGGCGGCGACCTTAAATAAACGCATTAAAAAAAAAAAAATAGATCAGGACTTTGAAAGAAATTTCTGTTACCAGAATAGAATAGAATAGAACAGATGTTATTAATCAATATCCAATGTGACTTCATCTTCTAATAACAGTGAGGAAAGTAAAAAATATGAAATTAATTTTATCATCATATCTTTTCTTACACATTATTATCAACAAATGTACATAAAAATATATAAACACATATTTAGACACATATTTAGAGAAAGCTTATAAATAGCTGATCAATAGATATCAAAAATAATTTTTTATATTCATATTTGCAGCTAAAGAACATTTAGATGCCATTGCCAGATCTACTACTAATTAATCTACTTTTAATTAATACTACTATTAATCAATCTACTATTAATTAATAAACTGGAGAAATATTATAAGTGATGTTATTTGTGTTTATATTATAATTAAAGGATGTATAGCCATGCATGTTAATGCATACACATTGGGTTGTTTCCCTTCTCCCTAATTTTCGCGAGGAAGTCACTTCTCCCTAAAATTTCCCCCCAGGATGAGCCCTGATGCATACTTTACATTCCATCACCAGAGAGAGGCTAACAGGGCATGAATGTAAACAAATAATGTCTGACCTGATAAGCCCTAGTGTGTTAAACTTACTGGGGAAATCTCATTTTTATTCCACTCTGTTATTCCAATTCTAGATATAATTATACCATTACTTTTCATAAAATACCTAAGGATGTGAGTTTAACAAGGGAAAGGATTGTGAAAATAAGATGGATGAAAGAACATTTCAAGGTAAAATACCATATTATTATATATTGTTGTCTTCTTTTTAAACCAAGCTACTTAAGTTGTATTACTACTTACATTAATTACTCTCATTTCACATTGTTTTAAATGTTTCATTTATATAAACATAACAATATGTTTGTTCATGAATTTCATTTAAAATATCACACTTATAATGATAACATTTAAAACATAATTGCTTCAGAATCTAAATCAATACCATTTTTAGCTCGACTTTTTTTTTTTTGAAAAAAAAAGTAGAGGTATTGTTATAGTCAGGTCGGCGTTGCCGTTGCCGTTGCCGTTGCCGTCTCCGTTGCCGTTGCCGTTGCCGTTGCCGTCCGAAAACTTGTACCTGGATCATAACTTTTTTATTTCTTGGTGTATTGTCTTCATACTTGGCCACAACAACCCTTGGGACAAGACCTTTCAGTAGACCACACTAACCTTGACCTTCATCCATAAATGACCTTGACCTTCAAGGTTAAAAGTCCAATTTTTGCTTGTTCATGCTGTTATTGGCTGTTACTTTGTTATTTTTGAATGGATTGTCTTCAAACTTGAACATAATAATCTTCAAGGATATCCCTTAAAAATAACCAGTCAGACCTTGACATTCACTCATCAATGACCTTGACTTTGAAGGTCAAATTATTGAAATTTTCATTTTTTTGGCTATTATTGGCTGTAACTTTGTTATTTTTGAATGGATTGTCTTCAAACTTGAACATAATAATCTTCAAAGATAACTGTTAAAAATATACCGAAAGACCTTGACCTTCACTCATTAATGACATTGCCTTTGAAGGTCAAATTATTGAAATTTTCATTGTTTTGGCAGTAACTGACTGTAACTTTGCTATTTTTGAAGGGATAAACTTCATATTATAACAGAACATTCTTAAGGACCAGACCTTGTTGTTTATCAAACCCAAATTTGCTTGGGCTCTTTAATGACCTTGACCTTGAAGGTTATATTACTGAATTTTCTCAGATTGTGCATTTATCGGTGTGTGTGTATGTATAGTATATGTATTATATATAAATATATATATAAATGTGTGTGTGTATATATATACATATATGCAGGTATATATATATATATATATATATATATATATATATATAAAATAAATATATATATATATGCATGTATATATATATATATATATATATAGATAGATATATATATATATCAAATATATATATATATATATCAAATATATATATATATATATATATATATATATATATATATATATATATATACATATATATACATGTATATAATTGCGTCATGTTTTTCTATTTTTAGAAATTGCGTCATTTTTTCTATTTTTAGAAATTGCGTCATTGTTGCTTTTTTTAGAATTTGCGTCATTTTTTTTCTATTTTTAGAAATTGCGTCATTGTTGCTATTTTTAGAAATTGCGTCATTTTTTTCTATTTTTAGAAATTTCGTCATTTTTGTTCTATTTTTAGAAATTGCGTCATTGTTTCTATTTTTAGAAATTGCGTCATTGTTTCTATTTTTAGAAATTGCGTCATGTTTTTCTATTTTTAGAAATTGCGTCATTTTTTTTCTATTTTTAGAAATTGCGTCATGTTTTTCTATTTTTAGAAATTGCGTCATTTTTGTTCTATTTTTAGAAATTGCGTCATTTTTTCTATTTTTAGAAATTGCGTCATGTTTTTCTATTTTTAGAAATTGCGTCATTGTTGCTATTTTTAGAATTTGCGTCATTTTTTCCTATTTTTAGAAATTGCGTCATTTTTTCTATTTTTAGAAATTGTGTCATTGTTGCTATTTTTAGAAATTGCGTCATTTTTGTTCTATTTTTAGAAATTGCGTCATTTTTTCTATTTTTAGAAATTGCGTCATTGTTGCTATTTTTAGTAAATGCGTCATTTTTTTCTATTTTTAGAAATTGCGTCATTTTTTTCTATTTTTAGAAATTGCGTCATTGTTGCTATTTTTAGTAATTGCGTCATTTTTTTCTATTTTTAGAAATTGCGTCATTGTTTCTATTTTTAGAAATTGCGTCATTGTTGCTATTTTTAGAAATTGCGTACTGTTGCTATTTTTAGAAATATGCTTAATGTTTCTATTCATATATATACAAAATATATAAACAAAACTAATGTGACAAGACAGACCAACTAAATTTATAAAAAGGAAACATCAATATATGTTCAAACCTTTCTATGTTTGCGTTTAGAAAAAGTAAAAAGTCGAGCGTTGCCCCCGCCCGGCGGTGGCTCTTGTTATACTAAAAAGCAATAACGGTTATTTTATGTACTATTTCAGATCAATATTTTGCAATAGTTGCTCGTTTTGAAGCATTTCACACAATAAGATTAACAATCATGGACATAAATTCATATATGTCTGAAGAGAACAGATGTACCCTGTAGGTGGTTCGACTGGAGTAATAATCAACAGACCAGTAAGATGAACACTAAAGAAGAAGATTTCATCACCAGATGAAAGGTATACACAAGACTTAATTTTTCATTTTTTACACATAAACAAAGTTCAGCACCTGTAAAAAAATATATGTGCAATCAAAATATAAATTGATATATTCTAGAAATGGCATAATTCTTGTTTCCACTTCTAAATAAAAGGTATATATTTTTCAGGAATTCCACTGGTAACAGTCATGAACACAAATTGACAATTGGTATTTGAATCGCCTTTAATTGTCTCTTCATGGCAGTGGCAAGAAACTATCAAACAGTTCAAAGAAAAATTACAGAAAACTAAGGAAGAAAACAAACAGTGATATTGAACGTTGGATACATACAAATTTTCAAATGCTGACAGTTGTATATTTTGTAATGTTATACAGGATTTCCAACAAAATTTACTATATATTCATTACAGTTTTCAATAGGAAAAACATTAAGAGCGTTTATTATGATGCAAGCAAAACAATCAGCTTGACTGGCGAAATGTTTTTAGCATATTTTAAAGGACCATTATTTTGTTCAGTTTTGCGCCTTGAATTTAAATAAAAACTTTAAAAGAAATCATCGCATTACTTTGTTTTTAACATTATACTTTGTTACATATATGGTGCAGGGAATATGTCAACATGTTTATTACATTTAATATTTTGTCCTCTTATTGAGAGAATATGTCTTGGAATGTTATTAAAGAAGTGCTAAAACTCATTGCTGCCTTTCCTAATACCCTTCAACTGCAAGATATTGCGCAGGTTTTCTGCGAATGTTCAGTCCCCTATGTACATGGAATATTTGGGGTTGGTGGGTTCAGGCAACATCCTCTGGAATTGCCGTGTTCCCTAATGATTTGTTATATACCAGCCAGTTAAGGGTTCCAACAATATGACCACATAATAAAAGTCGAACTAACTGGAAAAGTGCAATAATCTAATGATACTTGAGCTTTGTCTTAAGATTTGACTGATATTTGCAATCAAATGATTGTATTTCGTTATATACTAAGTATTTTATACTGTAATTAATTAAATAGTTGATAATATATAAGTTTTACGTTCCTTACTTAGCATGAAATGTATTTTTACATTGCTGTAAACAACATCATGTGTTATGATACTGAAAATCCATTGAAATGTATAAGACAGGGGTGTCATGTTTAAACAAAATATCATTTTGATTTGATAAGGCTGTCTGTAAAATTAACCAGTTTCTAGAGAGTCATACAGATTTCTTTTGATTTTAAATACAAAGTGAATAAAACTTTTTTAAACTTTTTTTTTCAATAGCTAAATTTAGGGGAAGTATGGTACAGAATTCAGCATCCAACTGTTTACATCTATTATCAGTTAATTGCTTAATACACTCTTGACCAACATGTGTTGAGGTTAGCAATAAAATACTGATAACGCAGATAATGTCTATTTAAGTTGCAAAGGGTTTTAACCTGATATTTATACTGACAAAGAATATTAGAAATTACTTGGAATTATCATAAACTTTAATTGACTTATCAGGTCTTGTATGTCCTTCACTGTATAAAGTGTAAATTAAACCCATTGTTGATTTATTTATCTCCAGAAGATATTTTTTAATATTAAATATAGTACTCAACAAGTATGTAGCAAACAGAACATTATCAAGATCTCTGACACTGTAGAAAAATCTTTCGGCGGCCATATATTCGTTATATGTTTACATAGAGCAGATACCGCAGCTTGCCCTGTTAGCCTCCTTCTGAGAAATCTATGAATATGTATGAGGTAATATTAAGAAGGGTCTATTATTGCATAATGAAAACTTATTTTGATATTTACATGTTCACTCACCATATACCCTTGGATGGGCATAATGTCACTTTAATTTGTTTGACTGATATATTAGTTGTAAAATCCATGTACACTAAGTGTAGTAGCAGTCGGACACATGATGCTTCGGTAGCACTCCACAGTTAATTTCAAGTTCTTGCCGTCAATGTCCTGCAAGCAATACGTCTATTAATTCTGATACCAAACTACACAACCTGGAAAAAGAAAACACATTTTGTTGAGAACATATATGACATAAGATTGCAAATCTACAAAGAAATTATCCCATCTACAATAGGCAGGCAGTCAAAAAAGTTGCAATTCATTCCGTTGAAGCCCAAAATCTACAGTGGCCCGAGACCCAAAACAACACATTTCGTCCCTCTGGCAAAAAATACCTGCAAATATACAGGCTAAAGGAACACCATCTCTGCTTTAGCAACTCCCTAGGCCATCCTTAAAAAAATGTTTGTTTGCAGTAACCCAACCCAGAATTTTCAAGGTTGGTAGGTAGGCCGATTTTTTTTTTTTTTTATTGAACTGTACTCCCAAATAAACATGGAATTTAAAAATGCTGGACAATATATGCTTTGATAATCTGGTAAAAATTAATAAATTGATAACTGAATTCTAATTTAATAAGACTTACATTTTATTTCTTCTATTAACCTTTAAAAGAATGAAAACAAAGCACAAGGCATAATTTTCTGATTCCAAAAATTTTTTTTTTATCCAGACCATGAAAAAAAATTTTGAGTAGGGGCAAATTTTGTGAGTCGGTCGCGTTACTGCAAACAAACTTTTTTTTAAGGATGGCCCTATACATGCAAAATATCACAAAGAAACTGGTGCTCAACCTTGTAGATTTTTTTGCTACTGCTTAAAGTTTGTACCCTCCTGTAAAATGACTGGTTTTTACCGTGAATGCTGTTTAAAAGCAATGTTTACAAAAAATGGCAGCCTTGACATCTATAATCAACAGCATGTGATTTATGATCATATTAGATGTCACAAAAACAAATTTCATGCTGAAAATTCACTTTAAAGCCAACCAGTTACATAAATCCAGAATATTCACTATATCCAAGATATCCTCCCTGGCCATTCGAAGCTGTGGCTTACATTACTGTGGTGTGCTACCTTTTCGTAGCAACCACGTTGAAAACGTGAACGGTAACTGAACAAGACATGACAAAGCGCATGCTCAAGCGCTGACTTCCGCTCTATCGAAATACTGCATATACATATAGCGAAAGTTCGTAAGTGAATCATATTGTAATGAAAGCAAGTAAGGCCAATGTAGCCCAAAAGTCAGATAAACAAAATGGAACAGGCCTTTTTTGACATACTTACAACACCGCCAACACTGTTAAAACTGGGAAAAGTCCAAATTTGAGAATTTTTTAGTAACTAATTTGAGTAACTCAAATTCCTGAACACAATGAATAAAAAAAATAGCTCCTATTGATAGTGTTTATATTTACATTTTCATGAACACAGAAAGTACAAGCAAGACCTCAATCCCTACAAGGGCTGTAGCACTCTTAAATAACGTGTATGCCATGTATATAATTTTAATAAAAATCACATTAAAATCTTTTAAAAGTATATGAACAAAAAACCTTAGTTAGCAGTATGCAGTCATTGAATTTAAGATTTTGAATTTACTGGCCCGAATTCCAATTTTGAATTTATTCTACTAAATATTTAACTAAATTTTCTTAAAATTTGACTGGCCGGAACTAATTTTCACTGGCCATAGGCCACCGGGCAAGTGCTAAATTCGATGACTGAGTATGCTGCCATCTTGGGCAAAGGGCCAACTTGGCCCTACACCAACTCAGCAAGGGTCAACTCTGTCATCTATAAAAAACCTTCTAGGATATAGATTTTATGAAATTATCTTTGTTCAATAAGAAGAGATAACGTTGTCTTAATATAATGATCTATAACTCAATTTTTACCACTTTGCGAAAAACACATTCAAACATTCAAGATTGATTATTTCAGTTGTCCTTGGGTGATTTTAGAAATAAAAAACAGGAAATGCAGGATGATATGTAGAATATGTATATTGAATCATAAAATGTTTGATCAATCGATTATTGAATTATTTACAATTTTAAATTCCGGTATAAACTATTTGATTTTTACACTTGATTTAATACAGGACAGAAGATATTGTTAATCAAATTAGATTAAACAATGAAAAATATGATAAAAATAAATAAAAAGTAGTAACAAGTAATATATAACTATGGACCAAGTTGACTCTTGCCGAGTTGGTACAGGGCCGAGATGACTGGGGGGGGCCAAGTTGATCCTGCTTCATGGACTGGTTCTATATCTGAGGTATATTTATATTTCAGGTTGCTTTTAAAGAGCATTTGTAATCAAGACAGTGACTCACATTCTCATTGTAACATGTATGATGTAGATTAAAAGTTTTAAAGTGTAAGCTATCATTCCGTCATTCCGTCCTTACGTCATCATCAGTTTCCGTTCATTATCTTAATAACCATTGCACATATTGAACTCAAATTTGACATATGGATATGTCATAAGAAAATACAGGTCAAGTTTGAAATTGGTCATGGTTCGATGATTTTTGGCAGAGTTATGCCCCTTTTACTTTGAAAATAATATGAAATTTTCAGTTTCTGTTCATTATCTCCCCAACGGTACAACACATTCAACTCAAACTTGACATATGGATATGTCATGAGAAGATACAAGTCAAGTTCGAATTTGGTCATGGTTCGATGATTTTTGGCAGAGTAATGCCCCTTTTACTTTGAAAATAATAAAAAAATTTCAGTTTCCGTTCATTTACTCCCCAATGGTACAACACATTCAACTCAAACTTGACATATGGATACGTCAAAGGAATGCGCAGGTCAAGTTCAAATTTGGTCATGGTTCGATGATTTTTGGCAGAGTAATGCCCCTTTCACTTTGAAAATAATATGAAATTTTCAGTTTCCGTTCATTATGTCCCCAATGGAACATCACATTCAACTCAAACTTGACATATGGATATGTCATGAGAAAATACAGGTCAAGGTTGAATTTGGTCATGGTTCGATGATTTTTGGCAGAGTTATGCCCCTTTTACTTTGAAAATAATATTAAATTTTCAGTTTCTGTTTATTATCTCCCCAACAGTATTACACATTCAACTCAAATTTGACATATGGATATGTCAAAGGAATGTCCAGGTCAATTTCAAATTTGGTCATGGTTCGATGATTTTTGGCAGAGTTATGCCCCTTTCACTTTAAAAATAATATGAAATTTTCAGTTTCCATTTATTATCTCCCCAACAGTATTACACATTCAACTCAACTTTGACATATGGATATGTTTTTGGAATGCGCAGGCCAAGTTCGAATTCGGTCATGGTTCAATGATTTTTGGCAGAGTAATGCCCCTTTCACTTTAAAAATGATATGAAATTGACAGTTTCTGTTCATTATCAACCCAACAGTGTTACATATTCAACTCAAAATTGACATATGGATATGTCAAAGGAATGCACAGGTCAAGTTGGAATTTGGTCATGGTTCGATGATTTTTTTGGCAGAGTTATGTCCCTTTCACTTTGAAAATAATATAGATACATCTTAGGAATAAGCAGTTTAAGTTTGAATTTGGTCGTGGTTCAATGATTTTGGACAAACTTATCTTTCCTGAATGTTGGAAAAATTTTGAACTTTCAGTTTCAGCACTCATACTTTTGTGGAAATGAATATAGCCATTATTTTGGCTACAAATATGCAATATGCTATTTTCAAAAGGTTAAGACTGAATAATTTCAGTGCCTTGAACATTGTATAAAAATGGTTTGTGTTAACATTGAAAAGTTTTAAGGGCTTTGAACTTAGAATGAAAAAAATAATTTGTGCAAACAAATTTGGAACTAAATATTATAAAATTTGAAATATTGGCTGCATGCGGGGGCATCCGTGGCATGATGACACATTTCTAGTTTTTCTATAAATTGTTAATTTTTCTTCAACTGTTTGGCAAGGGTTATTTTGCAAACAAACATTTATATACAGTCAAATAACCTGTCAAAAAGATTTATAACAAATTTATAATACAGCAAACTTCCTTTCTACAGAAAAAAGTGAGATTTCTTTATAAATATCTGTGTCCATAACAGTTTATAAAGATAAGTATTGTACATATCTGTGGTGGTGGGGATATTTTTCAGAGTCATGTGTGTTCTTTTACCACAAAATCAACATCATGTTGATTTCAAACTGAGACAAGTTATTCCAGCTTTCTCCTTTTTAATTTAGAAAAGAAATTTAGGTTTAAGATTTGAATGTTTACAGAATTTCTGAAAATAATCTTCTATATACTTTGATATTTCATAGGTGGTTTTGTGATCTGATTGGTGGTTACTGGTAAAATTATCTTGTGGCTCTTTTTGATTTACATTTACACCCTCTTTTAAATTTTTTTGCAGATGAATTAGAAGATAATACTAGTAATATTATGCAACATGTCTTATTGATAACAATATGATTTAATTATATTTTCAGATGAGGTTATAAAGAAACGTCTTCTTATAGATGGTGATGCGGGCAATGATGAAAAGAGATTGACAAGTCTGTTGAAAACATTCATTCGCTGGTGTAATAGTACTGATGAACCTTCTAGTGATGAAAGGTAACACTTTAATATCTACTGTGTTCAAAATCAGTATCAATTTAGGTACAAAATTTTATACTCTGGGAATACACTTAAGAAGGGGAAATATGTTTTGATTGGTTTGTCAAATATGTCATCTCTCACTGTTTTTTTTCTCTACTTTGGGAATGGTGCTGGTACCAAAATGCGTTATTTTGACTCTAAATTGGGAATTTTTTTTTATGCATTTTTTCAGCTACAAATAAGATGAGTCATCATAAATAAAGACAGCTAACAGCTTCCACTGTCCATGTAGAACTATTGAGTGGTGATTTATATGAATATGTTGGATTTAAATGATTTCAGAGAAATCACTTGGCCTTGTGGAAATTTTGAACAGCCATTTTGGGAATTTAAACATTGGAAATTTGAAATTTTAATGTCTATTTTCTATTGGGAACAGTACCGATTTAGGGTAAAAGTTATATAAAGAAAATAAACACTGTCTCTTCCTTGCCTAACCAATAACTTGATAAGGTATAAGTCATGATTTATGAAGCTTGGTAGGAACATTGCTCATGGCACCTATTGATTTTAAGATCAGTAGATCAAAGATTAAGTTTCCAGTCAAAGACATTTCGTAAATCTTGTACTAGTCACATGTATTGTTTAAAAAGATATATTTTGTGGACTGTTCCTTATACAGTTACTTGAAAATAACATCTGGAAAAGAGTTGAATTTTGTTTTTATTCCAAATTGCACTTCCACAAATATGTTGCAAGTTCTGCTTGGGTCAGTGTTCTTGCCGAAAGGCACCTGAGGTCTTTGTCTATTGTATCATGCAAGTCTAGGGGAAGTATGATATTGTTTGACTCAATTAGTTCAAAAAATTTAGTAATTAACACACATAAATATTAATTAATATTCTGTTTATTACATAATCAAAATAAGGAAAATAGAATCCTTTGTTCATTGAAGTACCTGTAGTGTATCATTAACATAAGCTCCATTTTATGCTTTTACTTTTGTATAACAAAAATTTTATTGAAAGGCTTTATTTATTATACTGCATTGTAGTTTATGTGATAAATGTGATACAGGTATAAGTGATCTGATTTTTTTATTTCAGTCATTTGACAGTTCAGCGTATGTTGGCCACATTGGCACAGAGCGATCATGCTATACAGAAATCTTCTCAAGTTTATAGAATGAACCTTCTGGAGCAAGAAAATTATGAAACTCTAAATAAACAAATAGGTATCACTGATGTATTATTAATTTATTATTATACTTAGTAGTAGTTAACAGATATGTTTCTATGTGATATACATTGTAGTTATTAAGAGGTATAAAACTATCTTGGGCTGTTTGTAATTGGTAGAATATTTGTTTATATATTGATAAAAACTATACCAAAATACCTAAATTGAAAGAGTGTTTCAAAATGTCTAATTAAGTGGTTTAGTGCATGCAAAATTATCGCTTACGTTTTTCAAATTTGTGAATTGAGATAGTTTTTGTAAGGAGAAGTTTCATTCTGTTTTCATAATTACAACTCACATGTGTTTAATATCATTCAAAAAAAAAAATTTCAAGGTATGACCATAAGAATATGCAGAAAAATAAACAACACAATTTGACCGTTTTTCAAAAAATTGTAATATATTTTGCTGGTTATAGCTTTACACTCAGTGGAAGAGTGATTAAAGCTACATGCCTCCAGATAATCAAAAATATTTCAATAATATCAATTTTAAAAAATATTACTGTAGAAATGTTAAAGGTTCAAGTAATAATTGACATGTTATATGTGATTAATGACTGATTTTTTTTAATATTATGACTATATTTCTACTGCTTTACTAACGTAGTAAGGGCTTTTTTGCACATTTTTACCTCATTTTAGTAATTTACGTGAGTTGTAAGTGCAAATAATTTGGTGTAAATTGCTTCCTTTTGGTCACTACACATTATTATACGTTTTCACATATTTCAAAAATTTTCATGAAAAAATAGCATAAATCTGGAGGCGTGCTGCTTTAAGGTGTTTGACTTCAAACAATTTGCCCCTCATCGTGGGTTCCATTCTTCTTTCTGTCATGTGAGAAAGCTAAGCAGCTGAGCTATTACAAAAGGTCAGTGGTTCTACTCCAGTGCTGACTTGTGCATGGAGGGCAGGTCTTCCTCCACCATTCAAGTTGGAAAGTAGCCATATGTCCTTAATATTAATTGTGTCTGATAAATCTTCAACTTACTATGTAAAATAATTTTAGAATCCAGAATTGAAGAAGCTGAACTGAAAATAAAGGAGTCAAAAGAAGAATTAAAAATGGCTAAACAGATCAGGAAACACAGACAAGGTACGTTGACTCCAAAATCTTTACCATTCATGGGATACTAATTATTGTGACTTTTGTGACTTAAATTAAAACTTTCACTTATAAACAGAAACAGTTTAAATGTTTTGAGTAATTACAGTTTGGCAGATGTAGCGAGCACAAGGCATAAAATACCTACAGTAGTCTGTCTCACACTTTCTACTTAGGCTTATACTGTATAAGAATGATTTCATAGAAATGTTAATCAGTACTTACTTTGACCTTCAGAGTAGGATGCCCTTGCCAAGGTCATTTATAGAAATGTTAATCAGTACTTACATTAAACTTCAGAGTATGATGCTCTTGCCAAAGTTATACAGCAACAACCTGATAGACAGGATACCACCAGGTACGAGATAGAGAATTTTCTTTCTAACCGCCCACCGCTTAGCACTCCCATACAACCTATTATGTATATGATATGAAATGGTACTTTTG
>NW_026860275.1:0-19741 GCF_026571515.1 Ruditapes philippinarum
GTTTTTTATGGACAGTGATGATATACATACACCTGTAATTATGTGAAGGTCTATAGTGATATTCATTCATTTGTTTAAAATAGTGAATAAGGTGGTTACAAGTATGTTATAAAAATAAATAAGCAACAACTGGTATGCAATCACATTTTTCACATTTACTTTTATTCAAAAATTGATTAAAGAACATGTAGTCATTAACATAAAACAATATATATTACCAAATAAGTAATAAAAATATTTGTTTATCAACTCCTTTTCACAGTTTTTTTAATCATTAGATTACACCTTGATTATTGAATAATGAATTAATAAAAACTCCGTAATTATCTCTGACAGCAAACTTAATGCACATGTGTATTGAACTCCTTTCTTCATTATAGAAAAGTATGAAATTTAGCAACTAAAATTAATAAATCATTTTTTTCTTATATTTTTTTTTCTTAATTATTAAAAAAAAAAACAACAACAAAAAAACCTCACCAAAATTTCTAAGTTCAAAAGGGGCATAATTCTGTTAATATTATAAGCAGAGTAATCCAACTTGTCAATCTGATGCACCTTGTTACTATATCTCCCCTGATATTCAGTATCTATCTTAATGACTTAGAACATTTTTTAATATCGAAAGGCAATGAGGGTATAAAAGTGATATCTACAGGGGAGGTACAATTTTATTTTAAGATTTTGGTCCTTTTATATGCAGACGATACCGTTTTATTCGCAAACGACAACATTTCCCTACAAAAATGCTTAGATGATTTTAATGACTATTGTAAACTTTTGGAAGTTAGATATTAACACCGAAAAAACAAAAGTAATGATATTCGGAAGCAGAAAAATACAAACGTATTCATTTCACATTGGAAATAATGAACTAGAAATCGTTAAAAGCTATAAATATCTCGGATTGTATTTTCCAGTAATGGCAGTTTCGCTACTGCACGTGTACATATTGCAAAAATCAAGCAAACAAGGGGCAATGCATCTATTATACAAAGAATAAACAATCTAGACATACCTATTGACCTTCAATTGAAATTATTTGACAGCACTATATACTACCCAATTTTGACGTACGGTTGCGAAATATTTGGGCTTTGAAAATTTAAAACACTTTGGAACGCATACACTCTATTTTTTTACGCAAATAACTAAAAAACTAGGAAAAAAGTACACCCATTATATATGCTTTACCCGGCGAATTAGGTCGCTATCCTATAGAAATAACAATTAATCGAGAATGATCACATTTTGGAATAAACTTATTACGCAAAAAGATAATAAAATATCATCGTTATGCTATGAAGCAATGTTATACGCAGATGATTTTAAGGCCTTTAAATGGATGAAACATGTTTACACTATGTTTTTAACGAGACAGGTTACTCATACTTGTGGCTGCAACAGAGAACTATTACTAGCAATAGCAATAGCAAAAATTATTAAAAAAACATTATTAAATCAATATTTTTTCAAAAAAGTGGTCGTTCAGAACTGCAGAACTCATCAAAGGGCAAAAAATTATGCCCTTTTCAAAACGGAACTAACATTTGAAAAATATCTTAATATTTTACCAATGAACCAAGGTCTGAAACTATTGAAATTTAGAACAGCAAATCATAAACTTCCCATCGAAAACTGGCCGTTGGAGGAATAGCTATGTCAATTATAATGATAGGCAATGTCTAAATTGTTTTTTTTCTGATTTAGGTGACGAATTCCATACTCTCCTCGTATGCAAACGTTTTAAACAATCGAGGGAAAAAAATATAGATTCATATTTCTATTCCAGACCAAATATCATCAAATATAGTCAATTACTGAACTCAAATAATGAAGTCGCACTAAAAGGTCTTTGTAGGTTAATATCATACATATTAAAAGTAACAAATACTCAGTAGTTTGTAATTGATAGAAAAATAAAATAAAACAAAAACTCACCAGTGAAAGATATGTATTTATCCTTGTTTCTACACGTTGTTATTTGCACGAAATTTTCGTGCTGTGTTGATATATAAGCTAGCGGTTCGCTAAAGTTAATCATTCGAGGTCTTCTCATTGCATTGCATAGTCAATCACGTTTACAAGTTTGATATCAATGGCTGATAACGAAGAACTGCAAGACGAGCGACCACGTGGTTATATTTGCAGAGATAATTCGGATAATTCTAGAGACGATGTTGTTTCACAGTCTTTTGATTTGATGAGAAATTACTTTGACCAGCAATTTAATTCGTTAAAGAGAGATTTAAGAGACGAAGTGCATACTTCTTCAATCGAAACTTTTAAACGTTTTCGAGAAGATTGCAGTTCTTACACGTTCAAGTATAAAGGAAATCAGCGTCAACATACATTCAATTCTGACTTGATTCAAGAACTCATCTTGGGGTAGTCTTGGGGTGTCTTGGGATTGTCTTGAGGTGTCTTGGGGTAGTCTTAGGGTGTCTTGGGATAGTGTTGGGGTGTATTGGGGTAGTCTTAGGGTGTCTTGGGATAGTCTTGGGGTGTCTTGGGGTAGTCTTAGGGTGTCTTGGGATAGTCTTGGGGTGTCTTGGGGTAGTCTTGGGGTGTCTTGGGGTAGTCTTAGGGTGTCTTGGGGTAAATAGACTGACCCGTGTGAATGACCGTAGAAAGGATGTCATGATCAATCACAACGAAAGTGACCTGCCCCGTCCGGAAATCGAACCCGGGTTGCCCGCTTCACAGTACAAGGCTCTACCTATTGAACTAACCGGACGGCTTACATAAATAACCAGTGTTTTTTTCCTTATATATCATATAAACATGATCATACATGTGACAACTGAAATGTGCCAAAACTGGATTTTCAGCTTGATTGAGGGGCTCAAAACTGTTTGTTTTTAGCTCACCTGAGCTAGCTCAGGGTAAGCTTTTAGGATCGTTGAATGTCCGTTGTCTGTTGTTCGTCGTCTGTACACACTTGTTTGTTAACACTCTAGCAGTCTTATTTTTGACTCAATCATCAACAAACTTTGTCAGGATGCTTGTCTAGGTAATAGCTCGGATGAGTTTGAACATGGGTCACCTCGGATGAAAAACTAGGTCGCACGAGCTAAAAATAGAAAAACCTTATTAACGCTAGTGATCACATTTTTGACTCAATTATCATCAAACTTGGTCAGGATGCTTGTCTAGGTAATTGCTTGGATGAGATTGAACATGGGTCATCTGGGATGAAAAACTAGGTCACAGGAGCTAAAAATAGAAAAATCTTGTTAACACTCTATTGGCTACTGTATTGATCCAAATATCCTGTAAATTGGTCTGAAAGTTTGTGTTGATGATTTCTAGGTCAAGTTAGAATATTGGTCACCTGGGGCACACTGCACAAATATAGAAAAACACTCTAATGGTCACATTTTTGACTGAATTGTCATCAAACTTTGTCAGGATGCTTGTCTAAATAATTGCTCGGATGAGTTCGATGAGCTTTTGTTAAATTTTTTTATTTACAGTGGAATGTAGAGGTGTAACGATTCATTGATGCATCGATACATCGCGATCTGCCCTGTCCACGATGTATGCATCGTAATGAATTTATAAATTCCAATATATCAGGATGCAATACATATTTCACCACCTGATGCATTGATATAGCGGGAAAGTATCGCAATACACTAATAGTTATGGTATAATGAAAAATACCTTTAATCATTAAGTAAAAAGTAAAAATCCTTAAGTAATAAGTAATGTAAATTGCTGAAAGATCAAAACTTGAAAATAAGTTATAATAACAAGTTGAAGAGTTTATTGTTTTGTTATTGTAATAGTTTTATATTACATTCGTAATTATGTTGTGAACAAATGACCAAGTTTTTTATATAGATAAAGTCTGAAAGTCAGTATTGTGATACGTATTGCATCGAAACATAAGAATCGCAATATGCATTGTATTTTATCAAAGTATGCAATACATATCGTGAATCGCATCGTTTGGAAATGCAGCAAGTATCGTGATATGTATCGTGACTGAAAAAAATGGCAATGCATAGCCCTAGTGGAATGGGATTTTTTGTTTGTTTTATTTTGAATGTCTACATTATAAATGGAGGTTTGTTTTTAGCTCACTTGTCACATAGTGACCGAGTGAGCTTTCCTGATTGCCTGTTGTCCGTTGTGCGTCCATCTGTAGTAGGTCTGTCTGTTAACAATTTGGTTAACCCTTTAGATGTTATATTTAATACTGCATCTTTATGAAACTTGTTCAGAATTTTTGTCTTGATATTTTTCGGTCACGTTTGAATCTGGGTCATGTGCGGTCAAAAACTAGGTCACCAGGTTAAATTTAAGGAAAAGCTTGTTAACGCTAAAGAGGTTATATTTATATAAGTATCTTTATGCAACTTGGTCAGATTGTAATGTCTCCCAATATAGGGGGAGACATATTGTTTTTGTCCTTTCCGTATGTACATTGTATGTAATTAGCTCGACTATTCGAAGAATATGAGAGCTATTGTAGTCGCCCCGGTGTCGGCGTCCGCGTCGGTGTCTGCGTTGGTTAAAGTTTTTTGTAAGTTCAAATATCTCAATTATTACTTGAGATATTCAATTGAAACTTACAATACTTATTTATAGTAACAAAGTACATCAGATTGACAAGTTGGATAACTCTGCCTAAAATATTGGCAGAATTATGCCCCTTTTTAACTTAGAAATTTTGGTTAAAGTTTTTTGTAAAGTCAAATATCTCAATTATTGCTTGAGATATTCAATTGAAACTTACAATACTTATTTATAGTAACAAGGTTCAACAGATTGACAAGTTGGATAACTCTGCCTAAAATATTGACAGAATTATGCCCCTTTTTAACTTAGAAATTTTGGTTAAAGTTTTTTGTAAAGTTAAATATCTCAATTATTGCTTGAGATATTCAATTGAAACTTACAATACTTATTTATAGTAACAAGGTACATCAGATTGACATGTTGGATAACTCTGCCTACAATATTGACAGAATAATGTCCCTTTGGAACTTTTGGTTAAAGTTTTTTTGTAAAGTCAAATATCTCAATTATTGCTTGAGATATTCAATTGAAATTTAAAATACTTTTTTATAGTAACAGTGTACATCAGTTTGCAAAATTGCATAACTCTGCCTGCAATATTTTGCAGAATTATTGCCCTTTTGAAACTTAGAAATTTTGGTTAAAGGTCTTCAAAAGATATTTTACTTGAAACTTTACAAATGCACTTTGGGTCATAATTGTATGTCACTGACCAAGTTTCCATAACACTGTCTTGCATTAAGGCTGATTCATATCCCCTTTTCTACTTAGTGTCTTGGTTAATGTTTACATGCAAGTTTTACATATCTCAATAACTATTAAAGATATTTATTTAAAACTTCACATATGCATTTAGGGTCATAATTGTAGGTCACTGACAAAGATCCATAATTCTATCTTGCATTTAGGCTGATTTTTCTACCCTTTTTCAACTTAGAAATTCATGGTAAAGTTTTGCTTGTAAGCTGTTAATCTCAATAACTACTGAAGGGTTTGTGCCTTTTTTGGGACAATTTTATCGAATTCATAATAATAAAGCAGTGATTTACTTGATAAAACATCTTAATAACAAGCCTTTGTACCTTTTCTGTCAAATTTATATATTCATAGGTATTTAGTATTATTATACTCAATAAAACACCCTTGTGACATTACCTTCCGAATAGTCAAGCCAATACTGTATAATTAGACTCTCTCTAAGGCCCATAACATGAATTTATGCAAAAAATTAGCTCTTTTGTGAACTTAAAAAATTTAACATTATAAAGGCTCTTTTACTATCAAGCACTTAGAATAGTCGAGCGAGCTGTCCTACCGACAGCTCTTGTTTTTATTTCTTTAGAGTTTAAATTCACACTTCAAATATATGTACCTTATCATCAACCACATCTTATGTGACTAGGTTCATAACTAAACTGTAGCGCCAATATTTTCAGATTTATCTCATCTTGAACATGTAATTTTCTTATAAAAAATATTTTTTACTGTTACTTCTTTATTATCCCCCGCCGAAAATTTTCGGCAGAGGATATAGAAATAGTCTCCGTCCGTCCGACCTTCCGTCCGTCCTTCCGTCCGACATTTTTGTCCGGAGCATATCTCTAAAAGTATTTGAGTTATCAACTTGAAACTTCATAGGTGGAAAGACCTCATTTGAGGAGGAAGTGCAGTGTACAAGAATGATAACTCTACCTTGCATGATTTTTGAGTTATTGCCCTTTGTTATTTTTTTCAAAATTGATTTTTGTCCAGAGCATAACTCCAAAAGCCTATGAGATATTAACATGAAACTTCACAGGTGCATAGATCTCACTCACGAGATGTGCAGTGCACAAGAATGATAACTCTACCTTTCATAATTTTTAAGTTATTGCCCTTTGTTCTTTTTCATACTTAATATTTCAATTCAATTTTTTTCTCAAAAGTATTTGAGGTATCAACTTGAAACTTCTTAGGTGGATAGATTTTACTGAGGAGGGATGCAGCACACAAGAATGATAACCTACCCTGCATTATTTTTCAGTAATTGCCCTTTGTTATTTTCAGCCATCAGTATTCACATAGGTTTCAAATCTGTAATCACTATAGCCATCATTTTTCATTAACAAAAGACCTCTTAAAATGGAATTATTCCGCTATACTACATATACATTCTTCCAATGAGCAAACACATTCGGCGGGGGATGGCCATGTTGACATGGCTCTTGTTTCTTTAGGGATCAAATTCATACTTCAAATATATGTACCTTATCATAAACCACATATAATGTGATAAGGTTTATAGCTATAGCACCAATATTTTCAGATTTATCCCCTGTAACTTAGATATTTCCTTAAAAAATATTATTTTTAGCTCACCTGAGCTAGCTCAGGATGAGCTTTTAGGATCATTGGATGTTTGTCGTCCGTCCACACTTGTTCGTTAACACTCTAGCGGTCACATTTTTGCCTCAATCATCATCAAACTTTGTCAGGATGCTTATGTAGTTGATAGCTCGGATGAGTTCGAACATGGGTCATCTCGGATGAAAAACTAGGTCACAGGAGCTAAAAATATAAAAACCTTGTTAACACTTTAGCAGTCACATTTTTGCCTCAATTATGATCAAACTTGATCAGGATGCTTGTCTAGGTGATAGTTCGGATGAGTTCAAACATGGGTCATCTCGGATGAAAAACTAGGTCACTGGAGCTAAAAATAGAAAAACCTTGTGAACACCGTAGCGGTCACATTTGTTGCCTCAATCATCATCAAACCTTGGTCAGGATGCTTGTCTTGTTGATAGCTCAGATGAGTTTGAACATGGGTAATCTCGGATGAAAAACCAGGTCACCGGGGCTAAAAATAGAAAAACCTTGTTAACACTCTAGTGGTCACATTTTTAACTCGCCTGGCATGAAACTTGGTCAGAATGTTTGTCTAGGTAACTGTTCAGATGAGTTCGATGGGTCAGGTGAGTGATCTAGGGCCATCATGGCCCTCTTGTTTACTGATACTTATTTATTAGTCCCCTACGGGTATAACCGGAGGGGACTTTAGGTTTACACTCCGTCCGTCTGTCTGTCAGTCCGTCTGTCCACAAAATTGGATCCCGCGATAACGCAAAAAGTACTAAAAAGATTTTTATGAAACTTAACTTGATATATGGATAGATGGCAGTATGGAGATTATGCATTTTATTTTTGTTCCTATGTTGAAAATTCTGGTTGCTATGGCAACAAATAGTCTGAAAATATGGCAAATTTAACACATAAACTGGATCCAGTGATAACTCAAAAAGTACTGAAAATATTTTTATGAAACTTGAAATATGGGAAGATGGCAGTCTGGAGATTATACACATCTTTTTCTGTTCTTCCTATGTTGAAAATTCTAGTTGCTACGGTAACAAATAGTCTGAAAATATGGCAAATTTAACACATAAACTGGATCCAGTGATAACTCAAATGTACTGAAAATATTTTTATGAAACTTGACATATAGGTAGATGGCAGTCTAGAGATTATGCACATTTTTTTTCTTTTCTTCCTATGTTGAAAATTCTGGTTGCTATGGCAACAAATAGCCTGAATTTCAAGATTTCTGATTTAAATTTTTCAGCTTTTTCACTATAAGTTCTTTATTTCTTAAGGTGTTTACTTCAAACTTTAAATATAAGTTTCTGGTCATCAACCACATCATATGTGACAAGGTTTACAACTCTAGCACAAAAATTATCAGTATTACTTCCCTTGAATTTAGAATTTTTATGAAAAAAAAAATGTTGTCTTTTTAGCTCACCTGTCACAAATGAGCTTTTGTGATCACTTTTCGTCTGGCGTCCGTCTGTCCGTCGTCCCTAAACTTTTACTTTAAATGACATCTCCTCATAAACCACTAAGCCAATTTCATCCAAACTTCACAGGAATGTTCCTTTGGTGGTCACCTTTGAAAATTGTTCAAAGAATTTAATTCCATGCAAAACTCTGGTTGCCATGGCAACCAAAAGAAAAAACTTTAAATATCTTCTTCTAAAAAAACCAAAGAGCTAGAGCTTAGATATTTGGCATGAAACATCTTCTAGTTAGTGTCTACCAAGTTTGTTCAAATTAAAGGCCTTGGGTCAAAATTGGCCCCGCCCCAGGGGTTCATTGATTTTCCCTATATACATATAGTAAAAACTTAAAAATCTTCTTTTAAAGAACCCATTGAGATAGAGCTAAGATATTTAGCATGAAACATATTCTTATGGGTGTCTACCAAGTTTGTTCAAATTAAAGCCCTGGGGTCAAAATTGGCCCCGCCCCAGTGGGTCATTGATTTTCCCTATATGCATATAGTAAAAACTTAAAAAATCTTCTTTTAAAGAACCCAAAGAGATAGAGCTAAGATATTTAGCATGAAACATGTTCTAATGGATGTCTACCAAGTTTGTCCAAATAATAGCCATTGGGTCAAAATTGGCCCTGCCCCGGGGGACATTGATTTTCCTTATATGGATCGCAAGAACTTAAAAATCTTCTTTGAAAAAACCCGAATTATTAGCTAGAGTTTAGATATTAAGCATGAAACATTTTCTATTAAGTGTCTACAAAGATTGTTCAAATAAAAGCCCTTGGGTCAAAACTGGCCCTGCCCCAGGTGTGTCATTGTTTTTAACTATACGTGTAAAGAAAAAACTTGACCAGCTAGAACCTAGATGTTTAGCATGAAACATCTTCTAATGGGTGTCTACCAAGTTTGTTCAAATAAAAGCCCGGGGGCCTATATACAGGTGAGCGACTTCAGGGCCATCATGGCCCTCTTGTTTAAATAACTTCTTTATTTCCTATTGTATCTACTTCAAACCTCATATATATGTTTCTTATTATCACTCAACATTTTTGAGAAGGTTAAATACTCTAGCAAGACTATTTCCAGAATTATGTCCCCCTTGAACTTAGATTTTTTTCGAGAAATTGGTATCTTTTACTCCAACTTCTTCATTCCTTATAGGATTTACTTTGAAATCCCACATTTAATAATTGCTTGTTTTTTAAGGGATCAGCTACATACTTCAAATATATGTACCTTATCATTAACCACATGTTACGTTACCTAAGTTTCATAACTCTAGCACCAATAGAACTATCTCCCCCGAAACTTTTTTTTACTTAAAAAATGTTATATTTTACTTAACTTTTTTAGTATTAAAGGTATCTACCTCAAACTTCAAATAGTAAAATACTTATTCATCATCATCAATTACATCGTATTTGATTAGGTCCATAACTCTTGAAGCAATATATTCAGATTTATCTCTCTTTAAACTTATATTCTTTCAGAAATATAATAACTTCTATACTTTTAAAGGTATCTACTTCAAACTTTAAAATTTTAATATATATTTCTTATCATTTCACACATGTTGTGTGACAAGGTTCATAACTCTAGCGTGACTATTACCAGAATAACTCCCCTTGAACTTGGA
Organism: Ruditapes philippinarum; assembly: GCF_026571515.1. NCBI lineage: Eukaryota > Metazoa > Mollusca > Bivalvia > Venerida > Veneridae > Ruditapes > Ruditapes philippinarum. The sequence goes on from NW_026860275.1 coordinate 9,978, forward strand.
ATTTATGTTAACAAATGTTATTTTTTTACTATAACATAATACATAATTGTACATAATTGATTTTTCTTCCATAGTTTTGTCTTCCTAACTGTGTCCAGTATTTTTATAGTTGAGCTTTGCTGTCTCCTGTGACAGCTCTTGTTATAATTAAATGTTCTGTATTTTTCCTTACCTAACTGTGTAACTTCAGTTATATAGATTCTTCAATATCTTGACTTTTTAGCTTGACTATTCTATAAGAATAAGTAGAGCTATTTTAGTCACCCGATCGACTGCGTCGGCGTTGGTGTCCGCCTCGGCGTAACCACTTTATGTTAAAGTTTTTGTAATACCTCGAATATTTTCAAAGTCCATTGACATATGGCTTTGGAACTTTGCACACTTGTTCACCATCATGACCCCAAAACCTGAAAGACAGGAGGAGGTGACTGTATCAAGCATTTTCACAGAATTATGAAACCCCTTTTTTCGACTTAGAATTTTATTTTAAAGTTTTTGTTATGACGAGCCCCACCATGTAATGGCATGGGGCGTATAGTGTTAGCCCCTGTACCATCATTCTGTACTTCTGTCCTTAAACCGTCCTTTCATCCCTTCCGTCCTTCCGTCATTCTTTATTCCGTCATCATCAGTTTCCGTTCATTATCTTAAGAATGGTTGCACACATTCAACTCAAATTTGATATATGGATATAGTCATGAGAAAATATCAGGTCAAGTTCGAATTTGGTCATGGTTCAAGATGATTTTTGGCAGAGTTATGCTCCTTTTACTTTGAATAAATAATGATGAATTTCAGTTTCCGTTCATTATCTCCCCAACGGTACAACACATTCAACTCAAACTTAACAATGTGGATATGTCATGAGAAAATGACAGGTCAAGTTCGAATTTGGTCATGTTTGATGATTTTTGGCAGAGTTATGTCCCTTTTACTTTGAAAATAATATGAAATTTTCAGTTTCCGTTCATTATCTCCCCAACGGTACAACAACATTCAACTAAAAAACTTGACATATGGATGCGTCAAAGGAATGTGCAGGTCAATTCAAAGTTTTTTGGTCATGGTTCAATGATTTTTGGGCAGAGTTATGCCCCTTTCACTTTGAAATTAATATGAAATTTTCAGTTTCCGTTTATTATCTCCCCAATGGTACAAACAATTCAACTCAAATTTGACATATGGATATGTTTTTGGAATGACCAGGCCAAGTTTGAATTTGGTCATGGTTCAATGATTTTTGGCAGAGTAATGCCCCTTTCACTTTGAAAATAATATGAAATTTACAGTTTCTGTTCATTATCTACCCAACAGTGTTACATATTCAACTTAAATTTGACATATGGATATGTCAAAGGAATGGGCAGGTCAAGTTGGAATTTGACAAATAGTAAATTACTTATTCATCATCATCAATTACATCGTATTTGATTAGGTCCATAACCTTGAAGCGGCAATATATTCAGATTTATCTCTCTTTAAACTTATATTCTTCAGAAATATAATAACTTCTATACTTTTTAAAGGTATCTACTTTCAAACTTTAAAATTTTAATATATATTTCTTATCATTTCACACATGTTGTGTGACAAGGTTCATAACTCTAGCGTGACTATTACCAGAATAACTCCCCTTGAACTTGGAATTTATGTTAAACAAATGTTATTTTTTTACTATAACATAATACATAATTGTACATAATTGATTTTTCTTCCATAGTTTTGTCTTCCTAACTGTGTCCAGTATTTTTATAGTTGAGCTTTGCTGTCTCCTGTGACAGCTCTTGTTATAATTAAATGTTCTGTATTTTTCCTTACCTAACTGTGTAACTTCAGTTATATAGATTCTTCAATATCTTGACTTTTTAGCTTGACTATTCTATAAGAATAAGTAGAGCTATTTTAGTCACCCGATCGACTGCGTCGGCGTTGGTGTCCGCCTCGGCGTAACCACTTTATGTTAAAGTTTTTGTAATACCTCGAATATTTTCAAAGTCCATTGACATATGGCTTTGAAACTTTGCACACTTGTTCACCATCATGACCCCAACCTGAAGACAGGAGGAGGTGACTGTATCAAGCATTTTCACAGAATTATGCCCCTTTTTCGACTTAGAATTTATTTTAAAGTTTTTGTTATGCCCCCACCATGTAATGGCCGGGGCGTATAGTGTTACCCTGTACCATCATTCTGTACTTCTGTCCTTCCGTCCTTTCATCCTTCCGTCCTTCCGTCATTCTTTCATTCCGTCATCATCAGTTTCCGTTCATTATCTTAAGAATGGTTGCACACATTCAACTCAAATTTGATATATGGATATGTCATGAGAAAATACAGGTCAAGTTCGAATTTGGTCATGGTTCGATGATTTTTGGCAGAGTTATGCTCCTTTTACTTTGAAAATAATATGAAATTTCAGTTTCCGTTCATTATCTCCCCAACGGTACAACACATTCAACTCAAACTTAACATGTGGATATGTCATGAGAAAATACAGGTCAAGTTCGAATTTGGTCATGGTTTGATGATTTTTGGCAGAGTTATGTCCCTTTTACTTTGAAAATAATATGAAATTTTCAGTTTCCGTTCATTATCTCCCCAACGGTACAACACATTCAACTCAAACTTGACATATGGATGCGTCAAAGGAATGTGCAGGTCAAGTTCAAATTTGGTCATGGTTCAATGATTTTTGGCAGAGTTATGCCCCTTTCACTTTGAAATTAATATGAAATTTTCAGTTTCCGTTTATTATCTCCCCAATGGTACAACACATTCAACTCAAATTTGACATATGGATATGTTTTTGGAATGACCAGGCCAAGTTTGAATTTGGTCATGGTTCAATGATTTTTGGCAGAGTAATGCCCCTTTCACTTTGAAAATAATATGAAATTTACAGTTTCTGTTCATTATCTACCCAACAGTGTTACATATTCAACTTAAATTTGACATATGGATATGTCAAAGGAATGGGCAGGTCAAGTTGGAATTTGGTCATGGTTTGATGATTTTTTGGCAGAGTTATGTCCCTTTCACTTTGAAAATAATATAGATACATCTTAGGAATAAGCATTTTAAGTTTGAATTTGGTTGTGATTCAATGATTTTAGACAAACTTATCTTTCCTGAATGTTGGAAAAATTTTGAACTTTCAGTTTCAGCACTAATACTTTTAGCCATTATTTGAACTTAAAATGAAAAAAAAAATTAAAATGCACCACCTGAGATTTTGGCTGCATGCAGGGGCATCCGTGGCATAATAACATATTTCTAGTTATACCTAAAATATTTTCAAAGTCTATTGACATATAGTTTTGAAACTTTGCACACTTGTTCAACATCATGACCCCAGCCTGTAGACAGGGGAAGGTAACTGTATCAAGCATTTTGTCAGAATTATGCCCCTTTTTCGACTAAGATTTTATGTTAAAGTTTTTGTAATACCTTAGATATTTTCAAAGTCCATTGACATATGGCTTTGAAACAAGTTGAAATTTTATTGTCTTCTTTGAGTGCATAATAGGACTATCTCCGAGGCCTATATCTGTAATATGGATTTAAAGAAAATTTTTACCCTTTTCCTTACTTAGAAAATTTTACATTGTCAAGGCTTTTAAGCTCACCTGTCACAAAGTGACAGGGTGAGCTTTTGTGATTCCTTTTCGTCCGGCGTCCGTCCGTAAACTTTTACTTTAAATGACATCTCCTCATAAACCGCTGAGCCAATTTCATCCAAACTTCACAGGAATGTTCCTTTGGTGGTCACCTTTAAAATTGTTCAAATAATTTTATTCCATGCAGAACTCTGGTTGCCATGGCAACCGATAGAAAACACTAAAGATATCTTCTTTTAAAAAACCCAAAGAGGTAGAGCTTAGATATTTGGCATGAAACATCTTCTAGTGAGTGTCTATCAAGTTTGTTCAAATAAAAGCCCTGGGGTCAAAATTGGCCCCGCCCCAGGGGGTCATTGATTTTCCCTTTATGCATATAGTAAAAACTTAAAAACTATGCTTTTAAAGAACCCAAAGAGCTAGAGCTAAGATATTTAGCATGAAAGATTTTCTAATGGGTGTCTACCAAGTTTGAACAAATAAAAGCCCTGGGGTCAAAGTTGGCCCCGCCCCAGGGGGGGGTCATTGATTTTCCCTATATGCATATACTAAAAACTAATAAAATCGTCTTTTAAAGAACCCAAAGAGCTAGAGCTAAGATATTTAGCATGAAACATCTTCTAATGAGTGTCTATCAAGTTTGTTCAAATAAAAGCCCTGGGATCAAAATTGGCCCCGCCCCAGGGGTTAATTGATTTTCCCTATATGCATATAGTAAAAACTTAAAAAAACTTCTTTTAGAGAACCCAAAGAGCTAGAGCTAAGATATTTAGCATGAAAGATGTTCTAATGGGTGTCTACCAAATTTGTTCAAATAAGGGCCCTGGGGTTAAAATTGGCCCTGTCCCGGGGGTCATTGATTTTCCTTATATGTGTATTGCAAAAGCTTTTTAATAAAATCTTCTTTGAAAAAACCCAAATAGCTAGAGTTTAGATATTAAGCATGAAACATCTTCCAGTTAGTGTCTTCAAAGTTTGTTCAAATAAAAGCCCTGGGGTCAAAACTGGCCCTACCCTAGGGATGTCATTGCTTTTAACTATCTGTGTTTAGTAAAAACTTAAATAATTTTTTTTTTAAAAACTCAACGAGCTAGACCTTAGATGTTTAGCATGAAACATCTTCTAATGGGTGTCTACCAATTTTGTTCAAATAAAAGCCCTGGGGTTTAAACTGGCCTCGCTCTGTGGGCTTTTATACAGGTAAGCGAGTTCAGGGCCATCATGGCCCTCTTGTTACTATCAAGCACTAAGAATAGTCGAGCGTTGCTGTCCTTCCGACAGCTCTTGTTTCTCTTGGTCCCAACCAAATTGAGATAATGAGAGTTGACTTTATACATGTATTTTAATTTAGGTTATTTTCTTACAGTATAAAAAGTTAAGTTAAAAGGAAAGAATTGTGTATTAAAAGGTGTAAAAAAATATAACAAGATTCAAGTCTAACCTTTGCATTAATTATCCTGTTTTTAACCCAACCCTTTAGCTCTGTAGGTAGAATGTTTGGTCTTTGGAACGCAGGGTCGGGAGTTTGATCCCTGGACAAGCCGTGTTCTCCTTGACACAATGACATTATATCTGAAGTCATTTTTCATCCACCTCTGATTCATGTGGGGAAGTTGGCAGTAACCTGTGGAGAACAGGTTAGTACTGGTACAGAATCCAGGAACACTGCTTAGGTGATCAGTCCGCCTTAACATGACTGAAATACTGTTGAAAAATGGCGTCAAACCCAAAACAAACCAAACAAATATACCAATTGAGCTAACCAGCTATTAAAATATTGTCCTCTGTTCTAACAAGTCCTTTACGGAGATACATGAATAAGGGCAAAATCATTATAGAATTTAATGTACAAAAGGGATTTTGTGACAGAGTGGTTAAAGTCATTGACTTCAAGTTACTTACTCCTCATTGATGTGGGTTCGATGTCACAAAAAATGAAGAATTCATCATGTGAGGAAGCTGTCCTGCTGGCTTATGGAAGGTGGATGGTTCTGCCACGGTGCCCGAAATAATCACCTAGTGGCTCCTGGGGTCTTCCTCTGCACACCACTAAAGCTTTTGTTCAAATAATGGCTCATGCGTCAAAATTCGCCCCACTCAAGGAGGTTTTTGTTTTAACAAAGAAATATATTGTAAAACTTTATAAATCCTCTCAAAAAGATATTTTGATATATAGCATCGTAAGAGGTTACATTTATGACATCTGTTCAGTGTCTTATTTATTAATGCCCATTGCATGATATTTTTTCCTAACCATTTTCTTGTCATTATTGCTAAGAATTATTTTCACTATGTAACAACAGCATAGTGCTAGACATGGACACCTTCTTCTCTATATGTTTCGGGTGAATTTTTGTTCTTTCGAGATATTTTCATAATTAGTCAGAATTATTGATTTTATTAAAATGTGCATTGATTATTGATCAGCAGAAACATATCAACAATACATCAATATCGGTGGTTTTGATGGCAGCTTTAATAAACTCTAGGTTAAGTTTGAATCTGGGTCATGTATGGTCAAAAACTAGGTCACCAGATCATGGTAAAAGCTTGTTAACACTCTAGAGGTCACATTTATGATTGTATCTTCATCAACTTGTCAAAATAACAAGGTCACTAGGTCAAATCATAGGAAAAGCTTGTTAAAATTCTGGAAACAAAGTGATCCCTCGGAAGCATTAATCACAACAAAATAACATAAGAATTGCAGACTCGGTTTGATTGAGTCTGTACATGAGGGATAATGAATAAGTGCAACATCCCTCACGCCCCCTAGCACCGGCTTGAGCGGTACTCAATTCTCAACACTTTATAGTGCTGGCATCAATGATCCCGAAGGACCAGAAAATATAACAACACTGAAGTGAAGTACGGGGCAACTTTTTACGGCTGCCACACAGCACTTGACACCTGCTGTTGTGAAGTACAAAATTCTGGAAACAAAGTGATCCCTCGGAAGCATTAATCACAACAAAATAACATAAGAATTGCAGACTCGGTTTGATTGAGTCTGTACATGAGGGATAATGAATAAGTGCAACATCCCTCACGCCCCCTAGCACCGGCTTGAGCGGTACACTTAGAGGTCATATTTATTACTGTATCTTTATTTCAAATTATTGATCTTCAGGTGAAATATGAATCTTGTTCATGTGCTGTTAAAAACTAGTTTACCATGTCAAATCAGAGGAAAAGCTTGTTAACACTCTAGATGCTTTATAGCTGTATTTTCATAGAAGTTGGTCAGAGGATTAGTCTAAATGACTTGTTGGTCATCTTCAAAACTGGGTCATGTGAGGTCAAAAACTAGGTTACAAGATGAAATCAAAGGAAAGGCTTGTTAACACCCTAGATGCCTCATTTATGACTGTATCTTCATGAAACTTTAACAGAATGTTAAATCTTGCTGATCATTTGTCAAGATTGAATCTGGGTCATCTGAGGTTAAAACCTCTGTCTTAAGGTCAAGTCAAAGGAAAAGCTTATTAACACCCTTAAGGCTACATTGATGACTTCTTAAGTTCTCTATATCAGTGTTTGCCTTGTTTTTAGACTGAGCTATTGTGGTCACATTATGTCAGTTGTATGTCTGTCGTCTGTAAACTTGGTCAAACAGTTTATAATGATAAATAGGTCAAATACAAATCTGAGTCATGTGCAGTTAAAACCTAGGTCACTAGGTTATATTGCAGGAAATGCTTGTTTACACCCTAGATGTCACATTTATGTCTGTATCTTCATGAAACTTCCTCAGAATGTTATATATGACCTATAGGTCATGTTTGAAACTGGGTCATCTTAATGAACTCTAGATCATGTTTGAAACTGGGTCATGTGAGGTTAAAAAACTAAGTCACACTTATTTATGACTTTTTTTTGTTTGTTTGATTTGGGTTTTACGCCACACCGACACAGTATAGGTCATTTGGCGACGTTCCAGCTTTATCGGTGGAGGAAGATCTCAGGTGCCCCTCCATGCATTTTTTCAGGCACAAACGGACACCTGAGTAGAACCACCAACGTTCCATAAGCTAGCTGGATAGCTTCCTCACATGAAAGAATCTAAAGTCCCTGTAGGGATTTGAACCCACAGTGGTGAGGGATAAGTGGTTTGAAGTCAACGACCTTAACCACTCGGCCACGGACGCCCCTTTATGACTTATCTTCCTGAAACTTGATTAGAATGTTTGAATGACCTCTAGATCATGTTTGAAACTGGGTAAATGTGAGGTAAAAAGCAAGATCAGTAGGTTAAGTTAAAGGGAAACCTTGTTCACTCCCTAGATGCAACATTTATAACTTAGTCAAAGTGTTCAAATGTGTTAAATAAGGTAAGCAATTTAGGGTAATTTTTGCTCTATTGTTTTTCTACGCCTGAAGTGGACTTATAAATCAGGGCTTTAATTCACAGGTTGGGGAAGCAGCCCTACCTCTAAATTTTGGGGGAAATTACATGATATATTTGCAAAAGGGGGAGAAAAAACTTGATGAAAATTCAATTTTTTGGGAAAACTGCATGATTTTAAAGAATTTGTCGTTAGGGAAGCAGCCCTATAACGGCCCTTGCTATAGAAGGAAAAGGCCTGGTATTTATAATCGTCTCGGTCTGTCTGTTATCAACTTCCCTTCGACTCTGTAACTCTTGAACCCCTTAAAGGATTTCAAAGAAACCTGACACTTATTTTTAACATATTGAAATGGCATACAGAAGTCATGTAACAGATGGCTGGCTTCAAGGTCAAGGTCATACTTAGGGTTCAAAGGTCATATGACTTTGTTTTCCTTTCGCTCTGTAACTATTGAACCCCTCGAAGAAAACCTCACATAGATGTTTACCAGACTTGTAATGGCTTGTGATATCATTTCACTAAATTTAGTTTATTCTGTTTCTCTTTTTAGGTAATAGAGGGGTACGGCATGGAAGTTTAGACATTTTGATGGGAAAATATATTGGAATGAAAGTCACTGAGGAATACGAACAGCTTGATTCAAGTTCATCATCATTTGAAATGAATCATCCAGACTTGATAGATGCCAGGGAAGAGATAATAGCTGAAACAGTAGTATTTGCATTTTTACAGAAACAGATTAATTCAGGGTTTGATAATTTCCTGATTCCAACGATTGGAATATCGAAGGAAGATATATTGTTCTACCTATATGATCCTGATCATGACATTCTCCTTGAAAGTCCTCCATTTAATTTGTTTTTGAAAGGTTCAGGGAAGCCTTGCCTGTCATATGCTGCTGTTTTAGCATTATGGCTTACAATAAATTATCCCTACTTCTGCACAGGAATAACAAATCTCATGAAAGAAAGAGGTTTCACAGCAGATTTTTTTCCCACTTGGGTGATGATACTCGTATCCGACCAATCTATGAAACGGGCCTTCAACTTGGAGAATGTCGTGGGAAGAATAGTAAAAACTGAAGGGTACTATTTACCTCAAGATGGTGAACTTTGGGAGGTAGAAAAAGGAGGCGTACCAGTAAAGGAACAGTAACAAGATACGAATATTCACAAATAAAATCTGTCAAACTATTATTTGGAAGCAAAGAAAGCAACTCAAAGATTATAATAGCAGTCCCGGTTTTTAATGTGTTCCTGAGAGCCTGGGGTAATTTAGTGTGCAACACTTATCACACCCGTAACACTGGCTGGCTTAAAGGCAGAACTCTATTACGCATCAGTTAGATGACTCCAAAAGGACAAGAAAATGTAACAACACTGCAGCAAAGTATAGGCAGATGATTACATCTGCAACAGGACACTTTATGTGTGCTGTTGTAATAGTTAATAATACAATCTGTAAAAAGATCCTGTGGAAAGTTTTGAATGATTTGTTTTTAATTCTTCACCTAAATGGAAGATTAGTGTATATAGTTTTGATACTGAACATAGTTTGTATTATTCTTTTAATTTGTACATATTCCTAGATAATCGTTACATTATTCTCTACTTTGTTTGTGTTTCCTTTTTGAAAAACATAATATTTAAATGGATACCTTTATAGTTATGTCTCCCACTCGCTCCCTTAGCTCTGTAGGTAAGAGCGTTCGATCTAAGAATAGTCGCGATATTGATCTCTCGGACGAACTGCCGGGGGTGAAAAAATAAATAGTTGAACACTTAAACCCAAACTAAA
>NW_026860276.1:0-36374 GCF_026571515.1 Ruditapes philippinarum
CGGACTTACGTCGGGGGTAAACCAGAGGGTAAAATCACGGGTTAGTTGGATAGACTGTTACAGTATCCAATACAATAAATTACAAATTAACATATGAAAAGTTGAGACATTTATCGTTGACCGATTTGGACATTTATGAGCACCTAATTTGTTGCGTCATTTTTCGTTAATTTTTGGACATTTATCGTTAAAGGAGTTTTGGACATTTATCGGCGATTGAGACATTTATCGTCAATTTTTGGACATTTATCGTCGTTTGGACATTTTTCGACGTTTAGGCATACATGTATATCGGCGCTACAACATTTTTCCTTTTCTAACTTATCTATACACTGGATAACCATACTAGGCGGTGGAACTAACCAATTGTTGTCGTTAGACCAATTTTGTGTTAAACTGCTTCCGTACCTTGTACCCACCATCTAGAATTAAACATTTTACAATTGTTATTGTAAAGTGTAGAAAACCAAACCCATCAATAGTAAATGGATCCCATTTTACATTTGAATATCTAAATACATCTTTTAACACAAACCAGTCATCGCTATCAAAACATCTGCTAAGATAGTCAGCTTCTTCATTGCCGCTTCTTGGTATCCATATTACTGTAAAAAATATGCCATTCGAATCGCAAACATCGTGTATTTTTAAACAAATTTCATGTAAATTATCAATGAAGCTGCCCTTATTCAAAATAAACTTGACATTCATATTGTCTGTGTAAAATACTACGTTATCTTTGTGCAAAATTTGCAAATTGCTTCTCAACACTCTATGAATAGCCTCAAGTTTACGTCAAGAACTTTTTTGCTTTTCAATTTCGGTCCAAGAACCGTGTACATTCGAACCATTCAATCTACAACAACCACCCGTATTGAATACGGTCGTCGCTTCCGGGAACAACAGTGCCGGGAGTACTTTTCTGTAAACAATCCTGATAATCTTGCTCACATCCCGGAGCTACCATTTCAATCACATCCACATCCGATGGGAACCGTAAAATGCGTTCAAAACTATAGCCTGGATTTTCTTCCAGATATCTTTTACAAAAAGGTGCAACACTTTCATGATTAGTAAGAATATATGAACCCTTTGCATTCTCATTTTCAAGAACTGAACGATTTTCTTTTGATATATAACCTCCGTATCCGTCGGAGCTTGCATCGGTTGTCATACTCAAACTAGATGTAAAACAGTTCTTTATGTGCTTACCCTTTGTATTCAAAATACGTGCATTATCTAGCCAAAAATGCAGCTCATTTAAAGCTTTCTCGCTTACCTTAACAGAAGCATTCCAACTTGCACGTGCTATAATACACTTGTATAGATACCTGGTTCTCCGACAGACTATCTTTCCTACAACGCTTTGAAGAGAAATTATTTGCCCTACAACGGCAGCTAAACACTTAACATGTTCTTAATTATCTCTTGATAATTGAAAAATGGCTGATTTTAATGACAATTCTAAACGAGCAATTCTTTCTTCTGTAATAAACATACAATTTGTGTTATAATCAATTGTATGACCCAACCAAGACACTAATCTAGATGGAGACCAACAACACTTGTTATCAGCAAGCAAAAACCCGAATTCGAGCAAAGAACTTCGCACAAAATTACTAGACCACCTACTCCATCATCTTAAAACATGATAACTTTATGACCCAAAGATCTCCAATATTTAATGATAACCCGAAGTGTTTTTGTAAATATATGCCCGGCGGTGGATATTCCGAATGGCAATGAGTTATATACATAATATTTTTCAATCCCATTTTCAATATAACAAAAACCTAAATATTTAGAATGTTCCGGAAAAATATCTATGTGATGGTAAGCACTCTTTAAATCGAAAGAGTAAACAAATGTATTGAGGTCAAACATATTTTCTGCAGTGTTTATGTCCTCAAATTTTATCTTAAATTTATGTAAGCAAGGATTAATATGTCTGCAATCTAACACTAACCTAGGTTTACCCACTTTATTGTAAGCCACTGTTAATGGGTTTATAACATAGGGCCTCTCTGTTACCTCAGAGATCACACTTTTTTCTAAAAGAGACTTTATCTCAGATTTAACAAAACATGCGTTTGCCCTTGCCGATTTGTTGTTTTTCACTTTCTGTGGCATATAACTAAACGGGAATTTGTAGCCATTTTAACAACGTTCAAAGTAAATACATTTTAGACACATTTTACCATTTACTAAAATTCTGCTTTAACCTGCCAACTGGGGAAATAGGATTATCTTTACCCTTTGACCCCAATACGTTTTCTCAATTATTTACTTGAGCACCCATACATGAATCATTTTACTTACTTCCATCCTTCCCAAACATGCCATATCTACATGCTCGTCTGTGCCTAAGACTGACTGTAAAGTCTCTAAAATATCAAAATTATAAGTACTTAACTTATTGTTCTGATAAGAACTGTTCTGTGCACATTCGTTTTTCCAGTGACCGGCTTTGCCACACAAGAAACACATACCTGGCCTTTGTCTTGTGCCCTGTTGAGTCTGTGATGACGATCCTGGAGTCTCCGGACGTCTTTACGGCCAGCTGCTTTTTCTCGCCTTTTTTGTTTTGTCTGCTTTAGCCTTCCTGCTAGCACGTGCCTCAGCCTTGAAAATCCGCCTCTCATCATCGCTGTCACTCGCGATAGGGTTGGTTTCGTATTCGTTCACCGTTTTCCAGCCCAAATCTGAAGTGTCAGCAAGCAACACCAGTTTTTGCCGCCTTTTCAATAACTCCCATGCTGAAATATTTACACACATGTGTCAAAAAACTAACAATAAAATAATCCTGCCTACCAATATAAAACACGGGCGAAACATGAACCGGTAGACTCCCGACAAATAAGGCGTTATCTGTATAGACTAAATGACTATCTTTGAAATATACCTGTTTTGACCTCTAACGGGAAACACTGAATGCACGTGACATTTTTCGTTTGTTATCAAAATATTTTCAATTTACCTTGAATAATAGAATCTTTAGCAGACGATAAATCCTGTGTTTCTACGGCTGCTTGAGCGACTGCTACTTTGTCAATAACCTTTGCATTAAGTTTAAATTGCTATTCGTTACTTTTACGTTTAAATTTTGGCACGTTCAAAATTGAAATAGCAGAAGAAGGTTTGTCACTTATCTTCCAAAGCATGTTACTTATGCTTCCCAGAAGCTCCTCGTTGTTTGCTTTTACAACCTCTTTAACTTTCTCCTCAATAAACCCCGACATCTCCGCTCTATTCATGGCTGCTCAAAATTGTCCTTCACAATCGAAACCGAGCGTAGAACTGATTTCCGCCTAAAACCACATGACCAATCACTGATCACGTGTTATACGCATCAGTGATCCGCGCACTAGTTTATGTGCGACATAACGTTGAGACATACGTTCTTCGGCTATACTACGTAACGCGCAGAACTTAAAATAGCTGCCAGTTTTGTTATAAGTCTGACTGATTACTCATAGCCGTCATAATCACTGCAATGAGCCAGATTGACAATTTATAGTTGCCGCTAGAACAGTTAAAAACCAGTCTGAGTATTAAAATTGGCACGTGTTCTGTTATTCCCTGCGGGCCGGAGCCCGCAGGGTATTAGTACGCGTTTAATTTTTGAGGCATGGAGGAGCACGTGACCTGTTTTCGGTACATGGAGGAGCATGTGATTTGTAAACCGTACATGATTGGTTAATTGACCTATTCAAAAACCTAGCTAAATACCGTTTCCCGGTACGTTACGGATTTACCACTAGGGAATCATTGTATATGGTGACGGCCTGGTAAATTTTCGTGTTCTTTGTTCTATAGTAAATCAGTCACATTTGAGGCTTAATTCTGGATTCCACTGTTCTTGATGAATTATATACTGTCTTCAACTTTAAACATCAGCACTATTTAAGTCAAATGAGGCCCAAAATATAATAGGTTAGCCATCTACTTTTTTCAGAAATCTTCACTCTGTATTAACACAGTATAAATTCACCACTTTGAAAACTCCTGACTGCTGGTGGGTGGTACATCTTTAATCCTTCCGCCAACAAATGAGTTCCTGGAGAATACACAAAAAACAACTTTTAAAAACATCATATAACACACAAAAACTACACACATGCAATAAATACACTTTAATTATGACCAATCTAACTAGGGATGACTTAAATTGGGCCACTTCAAAATTTTAAAGAACTACTTTCTAGACTACAACGGGTTGGGTCTAATTCCGTACCGGGTTGAGACCTAAATGAATCCAAAATTTAAGTTAAGCCAAACTTTATACTCATTTCCTAGTAATTTAGTGTTATACAAGTACATTCATATAGGTTTGACATGTCTCTAACAAATTACATTAATGCAGTACAATTTCTTAAATATAAAAATTCATGCGAAAAATCAGCCTCGGCCAATAGAATTTTACACAAAAATTTATATCACAAATTCTGTCATATCTCTTGATTTTGCCAATGGAGTTTCTTCAAATAAAGTTTGATGTAACCGGCTAATGTCATTTAGTTATTTTTATGAAAGAATAAGCCCCTATTGCTTTAAAATTGTAATGTTAACTCCATTTTATTTTAATGAGAGCATGAAATTTTGGGTTAAAATACAAGTAATCACAATTAAATGTGCTTTTTTCATAACTTTTTCCTTCAACATTGCAATAAAACTTACTGATTATGATTTTTACCTATATACCATGGTAAATAAAGTACAGTACCAAGATATATACCCTATATTGTTTGCTTAAGATATTAATAAAGACAAACAGAGGTAATCTTAAGTTTAGCAAAGAGGTTACTATATCGCCATGGGCTATGTCTTCTGACAAAGTAAGATTAGCCAACTCTCACACAAATAAAGCTAAAAAATGATGGCACATACTGTCTCCCACTTTAAATCATTGAGAAGTGTTAAAGTAGTCAAAATTAGAGAAATTTTCTCCTGATATACATCAAAATATCTACCAAATATTGCCCGAGCATTGGGAGTCGTTGCCGTCAATAGCTGAAGTTTCAAACTAGACATAAGTTATTACCTTCTCAACTTGTCCTGACAAATCTGTTGCCAAACTGAGCTGAAAGAGTTCTTCCATAGATCTTAACCAGTATAAGGTAAGGTCCTGTACTCAAACCCCGGCTTTGGTAACTGCATGGTCTGAAAAAATATGCAACACTAGTACATGTTGAAGGAAATTATAAGAGGCATTTATGCTGTTATTCTGATATCCAAAAAAGAAAGAAAATAATTTCTTAATTAATCAATGGCTTGATTTGCTAATTCACACAGGAAGGCTTAAATATTGTGTGCTTGAAAATGCATGCCTGCATGGAAATAACAGTTTAGACATTATAAACCTAACCTAATTTAACTGCTGTAGCAGCTGCTACAACAACAACAACAACAATCACATCAACTGTGTTATTCTAAATGAGCCAATTATCCATAAACTCACTGTTTTATGACTAGAAAATCTTTTGTGTGTATGTATTAGCAAATACATTCTGCAGCACAGCAAAACATCAAGTTTCACTACACTGAAAATGCCTATATTTCCAACATGTAAATCACATTTGTCCTAGCTGTTCAATTGTCAGTTCTGCTTCATTGAAATACAAGACAATAGTGAATATTTACAATCTGATTACTACAGCATCAATACTTTGCTGAAACATCAGTGCATATAATGCGTGGTCCATATGAGCAATAGGTTACTATGGTGCTTGTTCGAATACCATGGCCGGTGCTTCTTGGGCCCCTAAGACCTCTAAAATGAGCTTGCCAATCACTTTTTTTGCCAAACAGTAACCAGCCTGAAAACATGCACTCCCCAATTTCTTGCAATGCATGGTTTATCCATAATTTAAGATGCATTTCTCTAAAAATTATCATTTTCCATATGAATGTTATAAAAATAAGCTATAGATCTAGTAAACTGCTAAATACAGGGTGCAAAAATAAAATTTATCAATTTATTAACTGCTTTAAACAAAATTTAAATTTCATTTTTTTAATTTTAAATGTATTTTTACAGTTTTAATTCAATAAAATGTGGTTAATCGTTCATGCAAAAGGTCTGTTCCCTTCTTCTGCACCTACTGACACAGTAGCAGACATCTACATTTGAAGGGGAGATAACAATAACAACATCTGTCCCAATTTAAAATGTCAAAATTAAAAATTTGAAATAAAATTTAAAATTCTCAAACCTGTCAGTTATCCTTTATTTTCCTGATTTCTATGCATAAACACAACACTGATGCAAAGTTTCATCCATATCCATCAACCAGTTCCCATTTTTCAAATTTCTCCTCTTGGTGACGGCCTGGTGAATTTTCGTGTTCTTTGTTCTATAGTAAATCAGTCACATTTGAGGCTTAATTCTGGATTCCACTGTTCTTGATGAATTATATACTGTCTTCAACTTTAAACATCAGCACTATTTAAGTCAAATGAGGCCCAAAATATAATAGGTTAGCCATCTACTTTTTTCAGAAATCTTCACTCTGTATTAACACAGTTTAAATTCACCACTTTGAAAACTCCTGACTGCTGGTGGGTGGTACATCTTTAATCCTTCCGCCAACAAATGAGTTCCTGGAGAATACACAAAAAACAACTTTTAAACACATCATATAACACACAAAAACTACACACATGCAATAAATACACTTTAATTATGACCAATCTAACTAGGGATGACTTAAATTGGGCCACTTCAAAATTTTAAAGAACTACTTTCTAGACTACAACGGGTTGGGTCTAATTCCGTACCGGGTTGAGACCATATACACACACCGGTCTCTCAAATGACCGGTGTACACAATGCTAGGGAATTAGTCCGAATTACACCTAATTAAGAACATAACACTACTACGTGATATTTCTAATATCTATTATAATTTTACCGTTTAAGGTGGAAAAACTTGCATGATGTGTTTGAAAATTATCAATGTTTCTTTAATATCTATCTGAAATTTTACAAACAATAAATTGTTTATAGTGAAAATCCACAGAATTGTGGCATCTGCCATAATGGATATTTTCTGCGAAAACTTGTGTGTTTACTTTATTTCATTTTATCATATTATTTTTTTGCACGGAATTATTCATACAATGGTATTGTTTTATTTTCGACCAAGAATTGGTCGATTATTGTCAACTATATTCCTGATACAAACGTTATTTTTTTTTCTATTTTTCCCCAAACAATGTTGAAAATAGTTAAATGAAATATCTTTAAATCATTATAAATGTTCCCCGCAGGAAATCATTTTACTTGTAACAATATTACTTTATAATTTATAACCGACTCAACAATATCATGTAAGTCAAGCTACAGTCATTGTTTTATATAGGATGTACAATACTTTTAAACAGTAAACAAATAAGTAAATGTATATAATTTCCTCAAATAGTTTACTGGCATCTGTTTCTCTATCAAACAGATTTTGTTAAGGACTCCCGTTGTTAAATGAGGCCTGCTACAAAGATTTTAACTGGATTTTAAACTATAAATCAAGTTTCTGTTTTCAAATTTATTATCCAATGGTGTTTTTATAAATACAAAAAATAGACATCTGCTGCATGAAGTTCTTTTAATTTTTTATTTGAAAGAAATAATTGAAAGACTAAATGTAAAAAATACATTAAAAAGCTTTTTAAACACCTGTACTATATTATATTTGTCGGTGCACCAAGAAGACATTTGCATAATCAGTTTTTAATTGACTTCGGAAATGATTGATTTAATAAACATACTCGACTAACTGATAAGTACATAAATTAAAATTCATCACACAGAGAAGTATGATCATCATGGTGCACTGTTTCAATGCTTATGTAATTTTTTTACTAAATACATTTCGCAATTTGACTGTCTAAGATTTTGGCAAAGATTGTCAGCAAAGTAATTAGAATGTTTATTGTTATAGCTTATAGCTATCTTAAGCTTATTTAAGACTAAAGGCTTTCAAACAACAAATTTTAGCTGATTGTAAAAAGGTAGACCAACCTTTACCCTATGCTCAATAATAGCAATCACAAACAAGAATGCCATTATGACCAAAATTGTTCACATGAGTTTTGTTGCTAGAAAACGTTTTAACTCAATTAATGTAGTAGTGGGTGATCGATTCACATAATAGCAATGCCAGATTTAACAATTCAATGTAGATACATCTATGAAAACTAAGTGACTAAGTGACACCAGGGCAGAGCAATATTTTACCATAGGGCCATGATTTTTATCACTTTTGTAGGTGCCGACCAGGCATTGCTACATGCAAAATCTAAGTTCTTTGCCATGTGGTTTCGCGCAAGAAATTTAAATGTGTTTTCCTATATAAGTATTTGTAAAATAAGGTAATGTACCACAAGGGCGGGACGCCATTTTTATTCTAGGGATTTAATTTATACAACTTTCAGTGGAGCATAATTTTATGGTACATATCAAATATTTAGGTTCTGGACGACAGCGTACTGTCGGAAGAAAAAAATTACTAAAGTATATTTTCTTTTTATTTTCTATTTACTTTTAAACTTACAAAGAACAAATAATAATAAATATGACACATGTTTAATTACCATTATTTATACTTGGCATAAAATTTCTGTCACGACTGGTCATTAAATGACATACAGATAAAAGAATTTGAACTTTTTTTATAAAATAAAATATATGTAAAACATTTATATTGTAAAATAGCTTTTGCTTCGACACCTATAATTATATGTTTGATTTTCGCCAAAAGGGTCTCGAAGAATTAAGAGACCTTCCGCCAAAAGCGGGCTACATAACCAAATTATTGACCCAGTCATGTCGATTGAAATGGAAATACTAGTGTGTTTATTCTTGAAAACAGGAAAAGCATGGCCAGCAATTTGTAAAATCAAATCAAATCAGAATTAAAATACTGAATCTACAAGGACGTCAAATTAGATCTATATTTATAGTTCACTACGCCTCCTTTTTGTCGATCCATTTATTCATTTCATGTGACTTAGTACCCAAAAGGACGATGATATTTTACTTCAACAACCTGCGGGTGTTAGAACATAGACTGGTCATGGTGGACGAATTAAATTTCAATATAATAGGAGGAGATGATGAATTCTTTCAGGATTAACTCTCAGAGGAAGAAAATAATATTTCATTGACACTGTTACTGATGGTGAACATGCAACAGCTTCTGAATGATGAAAAATGTACAGTTTCAAATATTTTTTCGAGCTAAGCTGTGCTGGTCATTTTGTAGCCCAACATATTGTGGGCCAGAGCTTTTGTTATATACGACGATCGCCCTTCATTATATCATTTCTTCCACGATACATGATTCTAGCAATTGTAAGTCAACATCTTTTTCAAAAAACATCAAACAACAAACAAAATGTCACGTCAACAACTCAAACTTCCTATTACTCGTATGTTGCAAATAAACCATCTCATTCAAAATATGTCATTCCTGTACTAAAAAAAAATATAACTAAAACCTACAACAACATTTTACAAAAAAACAAAAACGTACAAAAAATATTAACCACATAACACTATATAAATAACACATGGGTCTGTGGGTAACAGTAAAAATATCATCCCGAGGAAAATACTGTTTTTTACGAGGGATGATATTTTTACTGTTACACACAAACCCATGTGTTATTTAATTTATTACCCCGAACAAATACTGTGATGATCTGAAATTGTAAACTAAATCTTACTGTAACAAAAATAAACCAAGAGTAGCAATAACTAAACTGTCCTTACCTTGCAAGTTTTAAGTGTACTGTAGGCCTACTTGAAAAGCTGTTTTTCTTTTATTCTTTAAGCAAGTGATGCTATCTATCAGTCATAAACATACAATAAGCTGTGTTTTATTTAGAAAACAAAACACTAACCCATTTATAAGGTTATGATCTGTGAAATCTGATCCTTCCGTATCGCATGGTTTTTGACAAAGTGCATTTACAAAATAACGGTGATATCCTACAGATGTCTGTCCACCAACTCTATCTGTAACGTTTCACTGGTTAAAATTGTTAAATTATCCTTTGTTGTACGCTTTAATCGTCTGCATGTTCCAGTTTGACACATAATTATTCACATTGCAATTACTTCCGTTGAAAACAGATGTTTACTTTTTGACTATTCAACAAAAAGATATTTTATACGCGAAAAGAACTCTACAGTAGGGTGCAAAGAACTAAATTTTATGAAAGTCATAGTTACTTAGGTGATGCCCTAGGCCTTATCGTCGAAAATAAGAATGAATCGAGAGAAAAATTGGCGGCCATTTTATTTCATTTTATTTAGAAAATAGACAGATTTTATAGTGTTAAAAAATACTGTTACCTATGTTACAGTACAAAATTCTTAGTCACGTGGTACACTTGCATTAACAGTAAGAATAACTCCCAGAGGCCTATGGGAAATTGACATTACGAAAAAAGTGAGGGGTAATAAATGATTATTCACATCGCAATTACTTCGGATGAAAATGGATGTTTACTTTTTGACTATTCAACAAAAAGATATTTTATACGCGATGATAAGCACTCCACGGTGCAAACAACTAAATTTTATGGGTGTCATACTTTCTCTAGTGATGCACTCTCGTGATGAACTTCGAAAAAACGAATGAATCGAGAAAATTGGCAGCCATTTTAATTTATTTCATTTAGAAAATAGACCACGTGACTAGATTTTATACTGTTAAAAAGTGTTACCATTTAACAGTACAAATTTTAGTCACGTGGTTCACTTGCATTAACAGTAAGAATAACTCCCAGAGGCCTATGGGAAATTAAAATTAAGAAAAAAGTGACTGGTAATAACACTAGCTGCCAGTTTTGTTATAAGTCTGACCGATTACTCATAGCCGTCATAATTATAGTTGCCGCTAGAAGTGTTAAAAATTATAAATTACAAGAAATATCATAAAAAAAACCCTCTACCTTCGGCTACTTAAGAACACAAATAAGATTTAAGTATTTTCCATGTTTCTTCAGAGCAGCTTGATAATAGTTTTTTTCGTGTTTGTTCAGGGCAGCTTCAGAGCCTCAGATACTGGATCAAAAAGGATTTTGCAGACGCGTAAGTTCCTGATTTTCTGTAACGAAATGTAAAAAGAAAGACTTGATTTCTGCGAATTTATTTGTTGTCATAATACGGAAGCACTTAGAATGTAATACATGTATAATATTTCAAAGTTAATTGTAAAACTTACACTGAATTATTATATTAATCTAAATTGATTTTAAATTTAATAAAGAAACAGAGAACTTAAAGTTATTTATATATCGGCATTCTAATGAAATATTATATTTCGAAAATAAAATACTTAAAAAGTAAGCCAACTTTTGACATTTTTAACAAATCTTTTTGCTATTAAATGTTATTAAAAGATAAATCTTGCAGTGCAAATATGGGTGTGTATGTTGAATTAGGGCGCTATCCGCTTTACATTAACAGATATGTACGCATTATTAAATTCTGATGTAAAATTGTATCGTCTACAAACATATTATTTAACAGATTATATGATTTGTGTAAATGTAATGTTATCAAAATTAACTGGGCATATCAAGTTATTTGGACTGCTATTGTTTTTCATGTTTGGAACAACCCATCCTGTGTTGATCTAGGTAAATTTCATCCACTTTTTAAAGCTCGGCTAACTGATACTTTTAAGCAAAACTGGCTCCATCAATTGTAAGAATGTTGAACATTATTTATGTATAAGCAGAATCTAGATTAGAACCATATTAAGATTTATTGCCATTCAAGTTTCGAAATGCTTCGAAAATGCTTTATCAAAAATTAAGATTATCTTCACATAAACTGGCTATTGAAATTGGACGCTATTCTAGAAACAGAGTGGAACGAAATGAGCGTTATTGTATTTTTTGTCAAAACAGAGATATACCATTTCGTTATATCATCATGTCCGTTGTATAAACATATTAGAAAACAATATATCAAAGCCTAATTTTATAAAAGACCAAATGTTATAAAATGAAAATCAAGCTACATTAAGAAATCTTTCCAAATTTATTTACAATGCTTTTATACTTAGGAAGTCTTTGCTTTGTTAACTTTGTGCCAATTTAATGGAAGGTATTTACTTCACTTTGATTTTGCTTATGATATTGATTCATATATATGTAAACATCTTATTCATACTCCACAAACAACATGTTGACAATGTAAATTGTGTTCACTGTTTGTTAAATCACATGATAAAATTATGATATATATGTATATGCAAATGTATGACAAAACAACTGTACTGTTTACGTCAATAAAATTATCCATCTATCATTGATTTTTGTAAACTACAGTTTACATGCAGTGAAATCGGGCATGTGTTTTAATTTAGTGTAAATACATACGGTATTTAAATAATAATCTTACACTGGCTGCCGGTACAGACCGGAATGTCTAGCTCGAGGGTAACTGTTTACGGTTAAGCAGTTACCCGAGAGCTAGATATTCCGACACCGGTATGTACCGACAGCCGGTGTTTGATTAATAATCAATTATTTTCAGATACTCTGAACACTGATGGCGAATTTAGCTTCTCTTGACGTAAGCCTTCATAATGCATGAAACGTCTAAATAGAATTACACACGATTTTACTTGGTTAACTCCTTATACTTTCTTAAATAGTTTCAGGTCACCTGTTTTAGATATGGTACTTGTTTGCTTGTTTGATTGGGTTTTATGTCACAACGACACAGTATAGGTCATATGGCGACGTTCCAGCTTTACGGGTAGAGGAAGACTTCAGATGCCCTTATGTGTATTTATTTCGGGCACGAACGGGCACCTAAATAGAACCACCGAAATTAATACCCTAAGAGCGTTTATCTTTATAAAAACCCAACGATTGAAAACGTACAATATCAATAGACTGAACCTGTGACTACTGCGACGTTAGTGTTTTACGTGTGATAGGTACATTTAATTATTTACAAGTACAGTATAGCCATATTCTTCTGATCTCAGCAAGGTAAAATTAAAGTTAAATTTAAATTTAGAGTTAAATTTTATCTTTATATCTTTATGGCGGTCGCCGGTTCGAAACCCGTAGTGCCATCGGAAGCGCTCTCTACCAGTGAATAAACAGTTTACCCAAAGAACAGTTCAAAAATGCTTTTTTCGGAATGGAGTCTGAGGCTGGAAAAGTATTTAGCGGGAAATGGTTAAATATTCTGAAGGACTCTACTAATCATTTTACATGTATTATTTCTATTTTATAAAAACGCGCTGCCGTTGCCACTGATTAAAATATACCCCTGGAAATATGAAAACCCGGAAGTTTTCTGATACTCTCAGCGTTCATGATATTAAATAATTATTGATGTTAATTCTTACAAAAGTTTCTATAATAATTAATAAAAACATATACACGTGTGTAAGGTACATTTATGTATACATTACAGTTCCATTTAGAAACATATATTGCAGTGATTCAATGATTTAATAATATGACAAAACTCCGGAATAACCTATGCAAGTAAAAGTAGTTTTCCTCATCCGAGTATTATTTGTAAAGATACCTTTTGTCTATGTTACAAAAATATAACGTTCACTGAATTTGTAATGATTCGTTACCTTCAATCTTCAATCTACAATAGGTTTCGTATGCGCCGCGCCTGATCAATTTAATTTTGTAAATACATTGTACGTACTAATAAACTTTAACCGGCTTAGAGTTTTAAATTATTTTTTTAAACGGTCGATTTACAAGGCTGATTAATAGTTTGCCGATTTACAAAAGTAAATTTATTACGATACATTTGAAATACTGCAATCCTATTGGACAAAAATAATTTCAAACACTAAAATTGTTTTAATGAATGTAACACAAAATAAATAAAGCAGGATTCTAAGTGAGTATTGCATGTACTAAGACTTTGTTCTCTAAACATGCTTTAAAATTATCTCTTACTATATCTGTTACTTTATAACTTCTAAAACAACAAAAAAGAAGAAAACACAAAAATCATGGCCATTAAAACTTCAATCTTATCACTATATTCTTACAAAATTTAGTTAGCTGGATATACTTGGTGAAGTATGGCTTATCACATGGTTAACTTTGTGTTATAATGGCATTCTCGTGAAACAATGTGATCTTAATAAAGATATGGAATTCAATAAACAAGATTATTAAAGCAATAAAGATACGGTTATATTACTCTAATATTCATATAGTTCTGTAACAACTCAACAAAAGCATGGCAGTAACATGTCATTATTGCATAATTGATAGTATTTTTATTGCCTTGCCATTATGTTAATCAAACAAAATTATAGAATTATAGAGCCTCAATTATTGATATACTCCAGTGTTCATTCATTTCATGAGTTTCATCCTTGTCTTTTTTTCAAATTGCTATTTTTATTTCCACATGGTACGACGATTCTTATTATTTCCACTCGTGTTTTATTAGTCGCCGGCGACTTTATTTGTAACAGTTTAATGGTAGGAGAAGGCCTTAAAATCTGAATATAAAAGCAAATCAATTACTGAACAATTAAGGACCACAATTATTTTTCATAATCTTAAAAATTCAAAAATAAAGTAACGTTGCTAAATGAAATGAAATATACAAATATTGACATCTTAAAAAACAACATTACAATTTTCATAAAATGAATAAATAACGTATCCCTATGGACCAGTCATTAAATTTAGGGATACTTTTACTTTTTTTCTAAGTGTCAAGCGTTGCTATTTTATGATTGATAAATCATGAATGATAAGTATTTGAAATGACGCATTTAAATTATTTGGTTGTTTATATCTTATGAGACCTATTATATTTCATTATTTTACCTTATTATTAACAGATTCTCCCTGTTCTGTAAGAATCACGTGACTGCACGTCGTATGTTATTGTTATAAAATCTATTAATAGTAACATATTGCTGATAAGACATACAAGTAACTTGTGAATAGTTGGCAAAAGGTATGACGGCTGATTAGATGCCAATGTATAAATAATTACAAAGTCATCTTTCATTAATCAGTTTCATATTTTATATCATTAGATAGGGTTGTATACTCATAATTTACACCTAAAAGAATAAGTTTTTAAAACTTTTTCATTTTTTATTGGTAACATAAACTTGGGTTAAACTTGACCCTTACTGTCAACGTTCAATAGTATCAAAGTTTAATCATTCAAGATTAAACTCTTTAATTTTACATGAATGACACATGTCTTAATCTATTGATCAGTTGCACTGCGTATCAATACACATGCTCAGTCTGAGAGCTATATTTAGAACACTATATAAGGAGCTGCGCGAGCCTGCTGCATCCTTTTCGTTCGGGATCTCTATGAGAAAGGTAGCTGCTGATCATATTTTAAAATTTTTGTTAAAATCTTAATCTAGGTTTTTAATTTTGGATGTAAATTGTAAAATTTTAATTATAATTTTAAACCTTAACTATCGAAGTGCTCTTTATATTTAAATCTTTATAAATCTCGCTTTTGATTGAATTTTAAATAAACGAAAATAGAAAATAACCACGTGGCCCTTTTTATCCGAAAGGGACTATGCCGTTACAATTATTCCAAATTATAAATAGTTAAAAAATAAGAAACGTTAACCATTGAATTGCTCTTTATATGTATATTTTTTGTAAATCTTGCTTTTGATTGAATTTTAAATAAACGAAAAAAGAAAATAACCACGTGGGTCTATGTATCCGAAATGCAGTACTGTTATAACTATCTATCCTAATTTATCCTATTAACCAAATGCAGTTATAACTATTCCAAGTAATCAATAGTAGGTCTATAAACATATATAAACATGGCAAGGTTTTTAGGTTGTTTATAATAAGACATTTTGTTGTTTTTCTTGATCAAAATGTCCAAACGACGTGCGGACGAAACTGAGAGACTGGCCAGTGCTGTAAATGAGAAAAGACGGTAGCACAGAGGACAACTGGCTCGAATCCGAATCAACGTCAAGAAGTTGTTCAAACTCATGACTTTCCCCCAACTTCAGGTGAAGTAAACTTTCAATCTAACATTATTTTGTCTACCCAAGTTTCTCACTCTATTAAAGAGACAATATATACGGTGTAATAGTTATATAGAACTACAACATCTTCTTCCTAAAATTAAACCAGATTTTGCAGGAAAACAAAAAATACATTTTGAAAATGGAGAGCTGATCCTATATCTTCTCATATATTCCATACTTTAATTATCGCTGTACATATTCTAAAGCATCCTATTTGCTACAATATAATTATGGTAAACATACGACAGGCAGCAACCAGGCATATTGGTTGAGCCGCCTACGACTCGAGCTTTAGACTGACAAAATGATAATGTTAGCCACGAAACCAATTCAATCGGTTGGTCTTTCGATTACCCCCCATTCTCGAAAAGTATTTTCTTGTAATAATAAGGGCTTTTGCGTCTATACAAGTTCTTTTGCACATAAGTGTATAAAATAGTAAGCAGATACGACACTCAATATGCTTCTTCGATATTTAATAGAAGGCCTAATCGTTTTCAGTCCCAGCAACTCCCCCACTGTTCCTGTAATAAGGTTCTTCTCCTCGACCAGAATATTTAAGGGGCATAGGTTCAACGTCAATTAATATAAGTTGACAGGTTACAATAAAAACGATGCTTGTTTTTTGGTTTTTATTTAATCATTGGTTTAAATTAAATTATACTGATCCAAGAGCACCAATCCAGCAGTTTTAAATAACAATTATATGAGGACAAACATTTGGCTGGATTGTCGGACCATACAAATAACCAATTATTTCCAATTTTCAAATTAATGCTGCTTGGCTCGTTCCAAAAGTCACGGGTGCCCAATTTGTTATTTCCACCAAGTAACAGCTTATATGAATTCATCGAACCAGTCTATTAGCATGTCAAATATGCACAATTCGACGGAGCATGTATTATCATTGGTTCAACATATAGGAAAATATGTATGTTGCAAAACTGATAAAAATCAGCTTTTAACTTTTGTCCTTTTAAATAATATGGCCAGGTGACTTAAATCTGACTTACCTGGTACATTGTATTACCTGGTTAAAAAAAAATAATAAATAAATAAATGTTACCTCAGGGTTCCGCCTACCCCTGTTTCATTTTGAAAAATTTGTTTCTTTCTTAGATTGCCTTGTTTAAAAAATGATTTTTTATGGCAAACGTTAGTTTTTGAATCCTGTTTAGATATTTAACGTATTCAAACACGTTTGTTTAGACCTTGGAGTATCTCGATCTGCACAGATCTATTAAAAACTATCGATTACTCGGGGGTTGAAATAAATGCGGAGAATCAAACCATTCATGTACCCGCATAAAAGCCATAAACGAGCTTTTGCGGCTTATATCTTCAAAAATATATATCTTTGAAGGAAATTCAGTCTGAAGCATGATTACTTAACTTTATCACAAAGGCTATTCCTATTGGCAGAGCTTTCTTGCGAAGATTTTATGATTCTATGTCTAAGATTAAAAAATATTTTTATTTTATGCATGTAAAGAGAAATGCGCGAATGCGCCATGACCTGGCTCTTATTTCTTACTGAATCTAATGGACTCGTAATGTTACATGGTAAGAATTGGTCAGAGAATACACCGATGCGTCCGGTAGCAGTTATTTAGGTTGTGACTGCTACTTTAAATGTCAGTGGTGTGCCTTTAAGTGGCCAGCTCACTGGGAGGAGCTTATTTTTAAGGACATCACATATCTTGAACTCGTGCTATTTTTCTAGCACTCCAGCAATGGGGCAATGAAATGAAAAACAAAAAGGTTATGTTTCCGTCTGCTAATAAAATATTCGTAATCAATATAACACTGCCATATTCTCAAACTTTTGAAGTATAATTGGCGTATTACCAGATAGCGAAATATAGCTTTCATGTCCTTGTAACAGTACACTTATAAGACTATAAATAGCTACACATCTGATTTAAGTTATGTCAATAAGCTTGCCGATATGGTTGAAAACACACACGCACGCACGCACGCACACACACACACACACACACACACACACAAAAGAAAAAATATTAAGGTTAAACGTATGCTTGAAGGTCTAAAACGAACAAGAGGATATAATGACACGTCAGTCTGTAACATAACATAAACAAGAAATATCTTTAAAAAAGATTATCGGCGTAAATTCAGTGCAAAATGTCTTATAGCTTTAGAATATTGTCAAAATTAATGATATTTATACTTTATAACAATATAAATGTCTAAAGTGAAATATATTTGGTGGTTACTAGTATAATCTATGAGAGTTGTCTAAACTTAGCTGAAACATGTATGCTCCTATAATGTCAACAAATAAGTCATGTTATTATAGATGCTAGAAGCTTTTTTGTCACCGTGACATTTGACTACTGATTTCATAAATCTATTTTTTGGTGGTTTCAATTTACCCCAAGTTACTCAATATACCGCCTCCGTGGTCGAGGGGTTAGAGTCGATGACTTCTAATCAAGTTACCTCTCTGGCGTGGGTTCGATCCCCGGGAGATGCTTTGGTAGTTTAGCGCGGAGGAAGGTAGTCTAGTACTGGTGTAACTCTCCAGGAACGATGGTTAGGAAACTACCCGCCTATATGACTGAAATACTGTTGGAAAAGGCGTAAAATGAAACAAACAAACAAACAAATCAACCACCAAAACCATGTCTTAAGACAATCAGTGCCCGACAAGTGTACGGAGCTAGCCAGGTCAGTAACTAGTCCCTCACCTAGATCCAACTACGATCCCAAAAAAATATATATGAATAAAACCATTTAAAACATAATAAATATCATTAAAATATCACAGATCATTGAAAAAAATCGAGCGTATACTATACTGGTTATCCGTAAAAACATACATGTAAAAACGTGTTATAATATAGTATATTTTTACGGATAGATCTGTGGTTTTTTTAATATTTATTATGCTTTAAATAATTTTATTCAAATAAATATTTTTTGGGCGGGGGTTGTAGAGGGGTATGAGGTGGAGGTACTAGTTAAGCCTACTGGCATGGCTACGTGTCGTACACCTACACAGGTTATATTTTACAATGTACTTTAAATGTGGAATGTAAAATATAAATGTTGTTCCATATATACAGAAATATATCTATTTATCTTATAATAAGTACTAAACTCAATTTTGTATAACACATCAATGACACTGATTATCAAGTGAGACGGTTTCAGATTGAGGTAGTCAATTGGGGTGTATTTCGGTAAATTTACTTACCGGTGTAAACAAACGCCAAATAACTATGAATAAATTAATTTGTTATTATTACGCACAAAAAATAATACTTAAAGTTTTGCGATTCTTTATGATAATGTTGCATTTTAAATATATTAATTTTCGCAATTCATATCAGCTCTGGAGAATCTTTTTGTTGATCAAAAATATCGTTCATTTTCATAGAATTCAGAAAAGCTACGGCTGAGTAGTAATCGAATGTTCAAGTTAAGTCTGAAAAACAAAAAGTTGAGTTTGTTGTTAATATTATCAACAAAATAAATTGTACATGAAATCATATGTACTGTATATTTTTGTATTTTGATATATCTTTGTTTTGGTCATAACGTTGTGATATTTAGTTTACGATTGTATAAATATTTTAATACAACTTTATTCTTAGAGACAAGTAAACTAAAGATTACGAATTTGTCCTTAAATTTCATAACAGCCAGTCTTTCCACCAATGAAAAACACCCTCTTTTAGCTGAAGATTTTGTAACTAACAATTTCATTTGTTACAAATCTAGGTCAAAATCCATTTTAATACAGCTACGCCGAAAAAGTTAATTTCAGCTTTACAAAGTTTCTGTCGCTTTCTGTAGGAATACATGTTATTTGAAGCTGCATTTTCACTCGCGTATATTTGTACTTCTTAGAGTAAGTGAATCACTTGACGGAACAAGAGGTCATCAAATCATTTCCTGTTAACACATGACATTATCATGGGTTCGAAACATGAAACATTTGAAAACTGACCAAAGAGGTCATGGGGCTTCTCTCGATATCGAAATTAATATTTTTTTTTCCATTTTGATGGGTCTCCTCTGACGTCTTACCAGTTCAATGTTGTTTTCAAAAAAAACTGTTAAAATTCATTGGTCTGCATAACAACAGGATAGGATGAGCTTTAGGGATGTATAGAGTTGGATGTCTTATAGATACTATCAAAACACATGGTAGGTGGAGGTCTGATACCTATAAGTCATATATATATTCGTTAATTTCAGACAATATTATGCAAAGTATCTCTATGGGTTTTCCTGAAGCCGATGTCGGATCATTTAATCGCCTTTGTGGCCTGTAATTCTTTAAAATGACATAAGTAAGTAGATCATGATATTGAATTCTTCTCGCTAGTTCCTCTCTGTTTTGCATTTTAAGATGTCTTTGTGCGAAATTATTTTTCGTGTTATCTAATGTGTCTTATAATAGTTGAGTCGCGGAGCTTTATTAGTCAAGTGATAGCAGTTTCTTATTTTTCTAGATTATAAAGATATTGTGAAGGATCTGCCAAATGCCGAATGATAAAGATAAAGTTGTGTGATGAAATGATAAAGATAATGATGAACTAATAAAGATAATGTAGAAATAATAAATGCTAAATGATAAAGATAAAGTTTTGTGATGAAATGATAAAGATAATGATGAACTAATAAAGATAATGTGAAATAATAAATGCCAAAGGATAAAGATAAAGTTGTGTGATGAAATAATGAAGAGAATGATGAATGTTGATTAGAACATCAGAATGTTTGTGTTGTTACGATAATTATTTCAGATTAATGATTATTTGATAAAAGATAATGATGAAATGATGGTGATATCATCAGAATGTTTGTGTTGTTATGACAATGAGTTCAGAATTATAATGATAATACTACAAAGATAATGATGATGATAACATCATAATGTTTGTGTTGTTATAAAAATGATTTCAGAATAATAATTAAAAATTGTTAAGACAATGATGATATGATGATAACGACGAAATGATGATAGTCGTCGCTGTATGATAATGATAGTTTGATAAATATAATGATGAAATGATAATATGATTTAAGAATGATAATGGTAATTTGACAAAGATAATGATAATAATAATACCAGATCGATTCGATGGTATACATATTTATGTATTATTTATGTCATAATTGGTGAGGTGAGATATTGGCTATAAGTCTAACAAACGCAATGTCAATTATAATGTTGTTATTGGTCGGCGATCCGCTTTTGGCAACTTAAATGTAACATTTGCTATCACAGTATAGGTAGACCGCTGGCGGATACCTTTACCTTAATATTGACGATTAAGCTCCAAATTTCCAAGTCTCTTTAAGGTATTGATAATTGGTTCCTTCTTTATACTGGTTCCTTCATTTTAAGCGGTGCATATCAGAGACTGTGTTCAACACCAGACGGTGTTAATCTAGGGTTAAGGAACACTATTGCTGGTAATCTTGTATGGGAACATATGGGTGGTATGAAAATCGAGGATCTCGAATAAAGTATAGCCTACTTAACTTCCTTTAAGCAGAATGAACCCAAATCTGTATTCGTATTCATTGTGGAGGCAAGGATATAGGCCTTAAAACAGCTGCGGCTATTATTGTGGATCTCAAAATAATCATAGATATTATCAGAAGTAAGTTTCCATATACAAAACTAATTTGGTCACATAATTTACCATGGCGATCATGGCGTTATATCATGCTGACCGAGCAAGAAAATGTATAAAACAGCTCTATAGTCACAAATGTAATAAACGGCGGGGTCACTACATAAAATACCGGTATATAAACTCTAGCCCCAATGTTCTTTAGGTACGACGATACACACTTGTCTCCAAGTAGCTATAATATATGACCTGATGCTAAATAATATTTCCGAGGCCATTTATTCATTCAGCCTATCTTCCCGATGTGATTTAGTGACGTAAAGACAGATTTGTCACTTTTATCAGTATTGGTTGTTAGTTATTCCTAAACAATTTATATATAAATCATGTTTCTAATATTAGCTTCTAGAGTTAACGTGGCTGGGTTTAGTCGTTATGTAAAACCGCTTTGGCGGAAGGTACTCTCATTCTTCGAGTCCCTTTTATGCTGAAATTTAACATAACGTTTTTCTATTTGCGACCGTTGTCGGAGCAAATATGATGTGTATTTAAAGTTCCTAAATTGCTTTTATACCAAGTCATGATGGAAATTTATTCGCCAAAAGAAATAAAAAAGTTATTACAAAAAATTGTTGTATTTTCTTCTTGTATAAGACTGATTTGCGATGTACAATGGCCTCTCGGGTTCGAACCAGCAACCTTCATACAGAACACTCTTTATTATGCATTCATTGGAAAAATAATATCAAAGTTTAATCATTCAAGATTAAACTCTTTTATTTTACATGAATGACACATGTCTTAATCTATTGATCAGTTGTACTGCGTATCAATACACATGCTCAGTCTGAGACCTATATTTAGAACACTATATAAGGAGCTGCGCGAGCCTGCTGCATCCTTTTCGTTCTGGATCTCTATGAGAGAAAGGTAGCTGCTGATCATATTTTAAAATTTTTGTTAAAATCTTAATCTAGGTTTTTAATTTCCCGACCTCCGCAACCCTTTTTCTGCTGTGCTTTGTTTTACATTTCAGGAGTCAGCTATCACAACGCACCGTCATGACTGGGACATATGTTTTATGCTGGGCGACGGAGTACCTAAATAACAGTCAATTGCTAATCGAATAGACATTAGTCAATTGCTTGATGCAACCGTTTGTCGGTGGCTCTTGCAACACTATGATATGATTCAAAAAGGACATCAAAAAATGTCTGTGTAATTATCGGACATACATAACACGTGTAACCGTTGTCGGTGCATTTTAATTGTGTTAATTTTGCAAAATTTCATATTTGACTACTCCTCTCAGCTGAAATTTAACATAACGTTTTTTCTATTTGCGACCGTTGTCGGAGCAAATATGATTTGTATTTAAAGTTCCTAAATTGCTTTTATACCTAGTCATGATGGAAATTATTCGCCAAAAGAAATAAAAAAGTTATTACAAAAAATTGTTGTATTTTCTTCTTGTATAAGACTGATTTGCGATGTACAATGGCCTCTCGGGTTCGAACCAGCAACCTTCGTCCAGAACACTCTTTACTATGCATTCATTGGAAAATAATTTAGTTTAGGTTGAACATCACAAAATAGATTTATGCTAAAGAGGCACATTTATTGAACATTTATTGAAATCGTCGTCTTCGTTATATTCTGTCGACTTCAAAACGGTATGACAGTAGGGATCCGGAATCGTATTAGATACATAATAAAGAAAACTAATAAAATATCTTTTTGTTAATATTTTATCGAACTGAAAGGAAATTAAACGTTAACTATATCGTATGTAACGACAGGAATATTGATTTCAACTAAATAATTCATTTTTTCGATAGCGCATAATAATATTGTGTATGCAGATACCACTTTTAGACAAGACTGATTTTAAGAAAATATGAATGCTGGAGGCATTTTATAGTACAAGTAATATCTTGAGTGTTTTAACCTAATACTGGTATGCTGAAGACGATGAGGGTGGATACCAAAGAAAATAAACTTGACCTTGACCTTCAATAGGTCAATTTCAAAATGGCTGCTTAAAAATACTATAAAATATGTCATTTAAACTATGATACAATATGATGCAATTAATTATTCTTGTAAAAATCAAATGATTATTCAATATGATCGGATTTTAATGAGATTGGCCACCAAATATAGCGATTATAAGTCTAATGGCTCAATTAACAGTATATACAGTACTGTTTTACTAGCGCGTTATAGTATAAGACTAAGATTGAAAAAAAAATCACTTTTAATGTTTTGGTTACTTGACTTATATTTAACAATAAACTTAGTTTATAAATATTACCAAAGAATAAATATTTCGTAATAACAAATTAATATTTCGTAATTACGAAATAATATTTCGTAATAACGAATTAATATACGTAATTACGGAATAATATTTCGTAATAACGAATCAATATTTCGTAATTAAGATTTTATTTTTCGTTAAAACGAAATGATATTTCTAATTGGGATTATTATCTCGTAAAAACGAATTCAATTCAGGAAGAAAATGTAGAAAATGTCACTTCAGGTGATCCGTAATTTTCAACATTATTTGTAGCTATGATTTTTTTAAGTTGTTCATTTTGTTTTCATATATTTTGCACTTATTATGGTATTTATGGTTTAAAATGAATATTAAAAATTATTTTGAAATGTTAAAAAATGTCATTTCAATGCCATAAACACAACACAAAACCGACACAAAGAATGTTTTTAAAAAATAAACTTTTTCGTGAACTTTAAAACAGTATTCTCACTCGTGGCCACGCCACTCGTGGGAATACTGTTTTTAAAGCCCACTCGATGAAATAAAATTTCATCTTACACACAAACAAACAAATGTCCTCTATATACTCCATATTCGAAGTGTAATCTTATATTTCAATTAGTGCTGTAATGTATTTATAATTGACAGGTCAATGAAATAAGACTAAACAAAATAAGCAATGAGGCTGTGAATACAAACACATGAACTATTGTTGTTCCAACATGCAAAAGCGGGATTAAGTATGCGCAAAACCATTACAAAATCTTTTTTCAAGGCGACATGTGACACATTATAAAATTTATCTATAAAATAAAAGATACCACCTTTGTTAAGCCTTTTCTCCAGAAACTATTAACTAAAGACATAATAATTAAATAATTGCAAGTATTTAAAAAAAAATTAAGGCAGTCAAAATTTTAAGAATTTAAGCTTAAGTTTTTATCCTACTTAAAACTCCTTTTGTAACCCAAATATCTACGACATCTTGGCTCTATCTCAATCTATGAAAGTTGTTTTTCTGTCAATTTTCTGTACCTCAGGTTTATATATAAAAATGTGATAATTGAGTGTTGAGCAAACTAGGTTTTAAAAAATATTCAACCTACTTTTTAAATAACATTTCTGTCCCATTCTTTTATAAAAATGTGTCACTTGCTGAAATGTTGAAATTAATAAAGAGCCGTTTTTCAGCACATTGTGAACATTACCACATGTATGCTGCATGTAGGTTTTTTGTGTGTTGTTTTGTTTGTATTTGTTGTTTTCTGCCAAAAATAATATCTGCATAAATTCTTTTTTAGATTCAATTATATCTGCATTCAGGTATACGATGGATAATCGTTAATATTAAAAAGAACATCTTAAACTTTTATCACATTCTAACAAAAAATTACAGAAAACACAAAATGTTTACCATTTTTTTTACAAATAAGTACTAAATTTTAAATTTTAAATTTTAAATTTTTTAAATTAGAAAAACAACAACAAAATAACAACACCCTATTTTCATCCCATTCCCTAAAAGTCTGGGAAAAGGGGAAACTACGTTGTTGCTATGCCATGGCCAGCCCCTTTTGAAAAATTTTTGGGGAAATTTAGGGCACGGTTTTTAGAAAAATTTTACAAGAAGATTAAAACATTTGAATTCCGGGGGAAACCCTTTTCCCAAAAAATTTTTAGAAAATCTTAAAGTAAAAAGCAAAAATTATTATAAAAATAAATACTTGTTAAAAAAAGGGGTAAAATTTTTTTTGCCATATATAAAAGTCACTGGGTTTGGCTTTTCATAAAAAGAGTTTAAAAATAATTGTAATACACCCTTTGTTAGCCATTGTAATTAGTATTTAATGTATAAAGGATTTTAAAAATAGTTATTATTCAGAGCGGGCGCTATGGTTGCAGTGGTAACACTGTCTGCCTACAAATCAAGGGGTCGTGAGTTCGATCCCCCGCTGCTCCACTGAACGAATAAATGACTACAAGACTGACAAAACCAGGACCACAGGATGACGGCAACGATATGAAACAAGAAAAGACCTTAACGGAACATGAAACAAGTACCGAAAGTACAAGACGACGACCGATAACAGAAGGAAGATACTGGAGACAGAATTGACAACAAGCGAACAGAGACGAAGAACGCTAACAGAAAAACAGAGACAGGGACCGATTAACAGAAGAACTGACAAAACAAGCGAACAGACCACGTCCAACCGATAACAGAAAAACAGAGACGGGGACCGATTAACAGAAGAACTGACAACAAGCGGACAGACACATCAACGCGATAACAAAAAACAGAGACGGGGATCGATAACAGAGTTGACAACAAGAAAAACGGAGACCAGGACTGATTATAGAAGAGACGATAACCGATGACAGAAGTACGGAGGAAAAACGAGGACAGGGACCGATAACAGAAGAACTGACAAACAAGACAACGGAGACCAGGATTATAACAGAAAAATAACGAAGACCGGATAACAGAATAACATAGTCGATAAACTGAATACAGACGGATGAAGACGGGGAGCGATAACAGAGACGGGAACCGATGACAGAATTGACAACTAGAAAAAACGGAGACCAGGACTGATTACATAAGAAAAAAGACGAGAACCGATGATACAGAAGAAAGGAGAGAAAAACGAGGACAGGGACCGATAACAGAAGAACTGACAACAAGACAGCGAGACAGAGGATTGATAACAGAAAAATAAAGAGGAACCGATAACAGAACATCTAACAACAAAGAACTGAGACCAGACCGATTACAGAAAATACTGACAACAAGAGAACTGCCGGACGAAGGACCAAAAACTGGAAAAACAAAAGTCACGACCAATAAGAGGGCGAAGACAGCAGAGAAATGCGACGAGAACCGATAGCAGAAGAACGAAGACGACGACCGATAACAGAAAAACGTACACCAAAACTATTTAGAGTACTCAGAGAAAGGTGCATTTAATTAATGTATATTTTTCATGCACACGTTTTAACCCCTCACACATACGCACGCTCTGCAAACATAAGTAGGGGCATCTGAGTAGCCACTCTATTATGCTTGCATAGAGTGCCAGATAAAATTATATGAAAGCTCTATATCTAGCAGATTGGGGCAGGAAAGAGTGGTGGTGTTCGCTGCGTAAATGCCTTTAAGTTTTTCAGTACTATTTTAATATTACTTTCTATATTACTATTATATTGGCCTATAGAAAAATGTCTGCCATCTTGGATTTTTCGCCATATTGGATTGTTTTGTGTTTTTTTAATTCTGTTTTGGTGTCTTAATTTGTTTTTAGCTAAACATGCTTTGTGACAAATTTCAGGCTTTTCCTTTCCTTAAAAGTTTTTATTTGATATATCATCTATTTATGATAAAGAAATTTGGCGGCCATTTTAGTGGCCATTTTTAAATGGTCAACATCAAGTTTTTCAATTTGGTATCCACCTTTTCGGATTCAGCATACCTATAATAGTTAAAAAACACCGAGATACCACTTGTACTACAAAATGCCTCTAGCATCTTATAGGGAGCCAAATTAATCAAAATCAGTCCTGTCTATTTTACGGTAGAATAATTGCATTGTTCCTCAATGCAAT
Organism: Ruditapes philippinarum; assembly: GCF_026571515.1. NCBI lineage: Eukaryota > Metazoa > Mollusca > Bivalvia > Venerida > Veneridae > Ruditapes > Ruditapes philippinarum. The sequence continues at coordinate 27,552 of NW_026860276.1, forward strand.
AATTAAAACATATATATTTGAAATACTCGATGACCGTTAATTATTTTGGCGGTGTAATTATCGGATTCTGAAGTATACAATACGGATTTCGATGTCTGGTTATAACGGTATATGTATAGGTTAGAAATTACAAGTAGAATTACAAGGGAATATTCACTCGCCTTACAGAAAAAAAAAAAAAACAAAATTAATCAAAATTATAGAATATAAAAAATGCTAGAAATGAAACACGATTTATCAACTTATGTTTCTTACAGTTAAAAAGAAATAATAAAAAAATAGTTTTATGAAAACTGCAAAAAGGGATTTTCAAAGATCGAACATGCCTACTAAGTCACAACTTCGTCATACTTACCACCGCTAGGCGTATTTAATTTATTTAATATCGAGAATCTTTACTATCAATAAAATCTTCATAATATTTTTATTTATTTTTCAGTTATAATTGGGTAAACTAAAAAAACACCCCCGAAAAATAATAAGTTCATTTAAATTTTCCCAAAGGACAAACTTGCCTTATTAATAATAAATTAGCAGTTCCTTACAATATTGCAAGGGAAAGTTGTTTCATAATGATGTTTTAGTGAAAAAACCAGTTACTCAACATTTTGGTTCCTTTTTTCTTTATACTTAACCTTTAATTTAAAAACTGATTTTTTCTTATTTTTTGAAAAATACAACCCATTTTCTACCGGGCAACTTGAACAAAGCATCAAAATCCTATTTGGTTGTATATTTTAGCTTTTTTTTATCAGAACGCCTTTTTTCATTTTTTGTTAGTTTTGGGCCCCAATACAGACCTGTTTTTGATTTAAATTAGCTTCGCTTATTATTAATCTTTTCAGGGTTTTATTTTTTAGGCCCAAAAATTTTTACTTTTTTTTACATTTAAATTTCCTTCTGGGCCTACAATTTTCCCCGTATATAAATCAGACCTTTCCCATATTTAAATTTTAAAAAATTTGAACAGAATTCTTGTTGTGTTGTGATTTTACCCCAAAGGGGGCAAATCTTTTAAACACACATTGAATTATACAAAACAAAAAAAAGGGAATAACATCGTTAAAAATACTTAAAGAAATGACCCGAAAACTTTTAAAGCGGGGCCGAAAAAACAAATTATTTTAAAAACCCAAATTTTGATACTGAAGTTACTCAAAAAACTAATAAAAGTGAAAAAGAAAATTTTTTTAAAAGAGAAACAGAAAAATTTTAAATTAATAAAAAATTTCCCAAAAAAATGGGTTTTTTCTAGAACAGGGGTACTTAAAACATTTGGGAAAACAACAACGAACGTAAAAACATAGATATTAAATTGAAATACAGCAAAACTACTTGAAACTACTTATTGAAGCGTTTCAGCAAATTATACCATTAGCGATATATGGCGTTCCGCATCTTCGTGAACCCATAATTTGAAGTGAAGAAACGGCAGAATAAGTTTTAAATGTTAAAAATTTTCAATTTTTTAAACTTCTTATTCTTAAATATTTTCATTATTGCAATTATAAAAATCAATCTTTAACTGGCAGCCTAAGAAAAAATAATTTGGGGAATTTATACATGAAATTCAATTCATTGCCATTTTATAAAAAATATTGAATGAGCAGGTGCAAATTTTTTTGGGTTGTTTTATTTATTTATTTTAATATATTCAGGTTAAATTAACTTATATTATTAACCCTTAATTACACTTTGCAAAGATCATTATACATGTACAAAATATGGATACATTAAGCGGAGGGATACATTTAGTACTTCTTTCTTAGAAAGTGTAGCACCATCGATATTTATTTTTTCCATCTGAAATGCCAGCGAAAGAAGGTAATTGTACTGAACGCCTATGTTTAAAAAAATTTAAAGTTTTAAATCTTTTTACATAATCAAAATGCTTTTAAAACCCACCCTCCCACCTCAGATTGTTTTCGCTGTCCTTCAGAAAATACTAGCTAAACCATCGTCATATGAGCATATAGGCAGGACAGACCAGTCCACGTGTGTAATGATATACATGTATATTCAAATGGACTACGAGAACATACATTTTCTTGAAATTCTTTAAAAGTTGCAAAGATTCTACATAACTACACAGGTAGCCTGGAAAACAGCTCTTTAAGTCAACCGCGTTTGCAGGTTGTTGTTATCGGTTGTAACTTTCGTTCCATTTAAAAAAGCATAAATTTCAGATTTTGGTGCTGGAAAACCGAAAAAAGTCCCCACCCCCAAAACGTTTTTCGGGTGGACTTTTGGTCGAATGTACACATTTGGGCGTTTTCGGTCATATCTTTCTTGTACGTTTTGCGGCGAAAGGGGGATTTGCGCCGGGAATCGCACAACTGTAGTAAAAATATTCACGGAAAACTTCAAGGGAAATTTTTTCATCTTTAAATTATAATTTTACTTAGAGGAGCCAAAATATGGTTAGTCGGGAAAATCCCCTCTCTTTACCCAAAAACCGTTTTTATTTTTCCCCCTAAAAAAACAAAACATTTCGCCTAAAAATTTCACAGTAAATGTAAAAATAAAATAATAAAAAACATTCTTCCGGGATTAAGGAAAAAGATAAAAAGGGAATTCAAAAGTTTCTATTTAAAAAAAAAAGATATTTTAAAATATCGTAATGTAACCTTTTTTTGAAATGCCATAAATTTTAAATTTTTTAAATTTAACAATAAATTTATAAAATTGAACAAAGCAAAAAAGGTCATGGTTCCTTATATCGCCCACCTGCCATGACAAGGGAGATGGCATTGAAATTTACAAATAAAGGCAAGTACCATTTTATGTACTCAGAATCTGGGTAACTGATATCAGTACTCAATTCTACGTTGAAATGGTCATCAATATCCAAATATCTGGTAATTTAAACAAAATTCAATAGGTGACCTTGAGGTCAAAGGTCATTTCAAGGTCAATATTATAGGGTTGAACTATTCAAATGTCCGTCCTGTCATATAATGTATGAATGAACATCTGATCAAATTGATAATAAAGACAATGGCATGTTTTATCACAATTCAATAATATTGACTTTAAAATATGTCTTTATTTTTTATTATTCAAAGGGCAAATATTACTTGAGAATATTCAGTCGTTTTAGCTTCATAAATGAACCTTGAATCGAGACCTTTATTGTTAATAAATATTCTGTATAAAATACTTTTAAAAATGGAAGAAGAAGAAACTGAAAAACACTAAAAAGGGGATAAGTCGTTTTTTTTTTGTTTTTAGTTTGATTTTCCTTTTTCTAACTTTGTTTAGATTTTATGGGCATAGATATTCTGTTGTAAAAATTTTCAAGATTTAAAAAGAAATGAAAGCTTTTAGTGTAAAAATGTAAATATAACAATACTGTAATTCAAGGGGCAGATAACTCGACGAGCTTAGGGTTTTGGGGTTTTAGAGTGGGAACAAGCAAATTTGGGCGGGCAACAGGGCAGACAGGGGCCCTACTCAGGTGACTAAAATTTAAAACACAAAAAACCCGGAATAAAATGGGCAAATTAACGAAAAAATTTTAAACTTTAAAATATGGACGTTTTGCGCAGGACCATCCCTTCCTTGGGCCCCAAAATGTTTCGTCAGAAAAAAAGTGGGCATATGCCCCCGCAAAAGTCCCCTAACGTACGTTTTTCGGTACGGATTTTTGCGTGTTACAATTTCCGCAAACCCGAGCGAAAAAGCAGAATATAAATACCATAAAGAAAATTATTTAAAATTAGCTTTCAAAAAAATTTTTGTCTTTGAAAAAAGATACTTCCCAAAAGAAGTTTTTGAAAAAAATTTAATAAAAAAATTTTAAACGGTGTTTAGTCTTTTTTCGATGGCTAAAAATTATTTTTTTTTTATTAATAGAAAATTACTTACTTTTTTTTCAAATTTGTTTCCGCAAAAAAAAATCTGAAATATGAAATTTTTAAATTTCCCTGGAACCCTTTTTTTTGATAAAAACATTCATTCAACTCAACTTGTGGGAGGAACACAAAATATTTGATAAAAAAAATTTTCTTTAAATTTTTATATGCTTTTGGCATTATTTTAAAAAAAACGTTTTAGCCCTTAAATTTTAAAAAAAATACCCTTTTTTGTTGAATCCGAATAATTTTTTATAAAGAAAAGGTAGAATCGTTTTGTGTTATCATATTTCATTTGTGATAAAGGAAAATAATAAAATTTAAAAATAAAATTACAAGTTTAGACAGGGGTCAGGGTTGAAAGAAGTCGGAAAACAACCCAAATGATAAAACAATATTAAAAATTGTGAAACCAAAAAAAAGACAACCTTTAATTTTTGTACTTTTTGACATTTGGGGCCGCGTCCCCTCGAAGGGGCGCAGGCTGGGGCTGCATCCATTTCGGGCGCAAAAACCCCTTAGTGGGTTTTTTGTACGGCGGTCAAATTTTTCCCACAAAATAAAATTAAAACAGTGATGGGATTTATAAAAAGAAATAAAAAAGATCATTTTACAGGAGGTTTTTAAAAAAAACATTGAGACATAACGAAAAGTTTTCATGTAAGATTTTCAGGGCGGCCAACCTTCCCAAAAATCAAAGTCACGTACATTAAATATTTTTTTTGAAAAACAAAAAATGTGCATTTTTACAAGGTTCTGAAAGGAAAAATCGGGGGGGAAAAGTCTGTAAAATATTTAATAAGTTGATACAACTATAAATAAAAAACCCTATTGCACATTAGAAGTATCAGGAATCGACTCCGTATTTGCTACATGCATTATTTTGTATGTATATTATTATGGGACTGATAATTAAATTTTGATCATTTTACCAAAAAAAAACGGTATCATTCAGTTGTAGGCATGTTTTTTTACACTTTATTATCCCCTGTTAAGGGAACCGTAGGTGATTTCGTAAAAATTTAAGAAGTCGTTTAATACACGATCTACCTCCACCGATCTCGTCCAGTACTTCCCAAAAGTTCAAATGATACACCAGAATCCTATTTCTGTAAAAAAATATTAGTGTGATAAATCCCCTTACAGAGAAATTAAAGATTTTTCAATGTGTTAAGTTTTGAGTGCTGAAAGTTTCTTCTCCAAGCCACTTCTCCACGTATAGAATTTAAGGGTCCTCTTAATTAATGTGTGTTAAACACATTGATTTCCTAAATGCCATTTTTTGGTAGATGTGGTACATTTTTCAAAATTGGGTTGCTGTGTCCGGACATGTTTGTACTAGATATATTTTTCAAATAATAGGAACTGTATGAGATTTATAATTATCAGCTGTCACTTCAATTTAATTTTTTTCCCTTTTTAGGAATAAATACACAAACGTTTTCGCCCAAAATGCATAAATATAGATCTTTGTCTGTATTTCATCTCATCCGGGAAAGATTGTCCCTGGTTTCAAACGATACTTTTTCACTTGGATATTTTACGTTTGAAAAAAGGGTATTTTCAACCTTGATAAAAAGAAAAAATTCAAGAAAAAAGGGGGGGTTTTCCAATTTAAAAATTTTTGTAAAAATTTTTCAGGTTAAACCCCAATAAACAAGATCATTTTTATGTGCAATGCATTTCATTCTCGTAGAAAAATCACAAATTCAAATTCGAGCTGTTTTTCCAAATTTTTAATATGTGAAAAGCTAAGGTGATCGGCGAGTCTACTCAGATACCCGCTCGTGATTCAAATAGTGCACGAAGGGGTATTTGAGGTCTAATTCCACCAGGACAACTGGAAAGTCGCATTTAAAGTGTCAGTGTGACAAACCAAATTACATTTGTAATTCTAAACGGGTCCTTTACATTACCATAAAAGGAAGAACTCAGATTCATCGATAACAAAGTTTCCAATTGTATTAAACACACAAATACACGTAGGTGCATGTCAACATTCAAAAGTCACAATTGAAACAATCTAAAGTCAATTTTGAAAATTTATAAGTCGCGAGTCAGAGCAGTTAGTGCTTTTAGTGTCTAACTATTTCAGTTTTCTTGGAAAACGGAACAAAACATTATTCTTAAGCATCCAGCCAAAAATTTCAGAATATTTCAAGGTCATATTTAAATTTTTAGAAAAAAATGTAACGTTGAATACAATACTACCCTGCAGTTGCTTACCACTGCAATCTTTTGAATACAAATATATCCAAGCTTATTTTCCCTTATAGTAAGGGCATTTATGGATGAATCGGGCGCCAAAAATTATTTCTTTGTCCATTATGCTCAAAGCTATCTCGCCCACACTGTTAGAAATTTGGCACTTCTAGGAATTACAAAACATAACTTCACGTTATCAATCTGACAAATGCACTTGTAACTCTATTTGCACTAAAAAGTTTGATTTTAAAACTAAGGCTATTCACGGGGGAGGAACTGTTACACGAAGGATGGAGTTCCTATGATAACTTGTCACGGAGTTCATCGGAAAACTATTGTATAAACTGCAAAAATACTCATTTAAATGGTAATTTTCATCTTTAAAACGTGAGTTTTAGCTAATAGGTGCTAAATTAAACGTTAATGATTAAGCTTGCCTTACATATTGTATTAACAAAAACTAATTCATAGTCCATTTTTTGTCGCCTCTTGCTTAAAAGCTGGTAGGTTTGAGTAAAATTTCCAAGTTATTTGCCAATTCGCAAGTATTGACCTGTTTATTTCAAGTCTTCATCCTTGCCATACATAATTACGTATGGGTAAGAGTTCGTATTAAGACGACCGTAGGGAGTCTTATCGAACTCTTACCCATATAACTGCAAATCGGCTCTTACAACTCGATATCAGATAAAAATAAAGAAAGTGTCACCTCTTTAATTAAGCATAACATTATTTTCCCCCAGCAGTCACGTACAAACAAAGGATTGGCGGGTCCATTACTTAATCTAGCATGTAAAACAATGAGTTTTCAACAATACCTAAGAGTGTTAATGCAATTCATTCTTGTCATAAGAAAACCAAAATAATGTTTTGCTTACTTTTTCTAGAAAATATAAAACAGTCAGCAATTAATAAGACATTTTTCATAGAGTTATAAAGGATATAAAAAAGTTACTGGTGTTTCACATTTGTCTCTGCGAGCTGAGCTCCACGTGCATTATCTATGTAATTAAATTTGAATGTATCCTCACATTGCTACAGCGTTATCAGCCTTTTTAGAAACACCTGACCTGGCTAATTAAAATATGCCAATCAAAATTTTCAATATCAGCACTGGTTTCTTCATGAAATAGCGGCTACACTAATTACTGCCGAGTAAGAGCCGATTTGCAGTTATCTAATTATAATGCAAAAGTGCAAACATAACGCCCCGGCTAACAAATTTACACCCGATTTTTCAAATGCCCTGGAGTTCTTGTGATAACTCAAAATAATTTATGTCCTGGAGTTCTTACGATAACTTTTGTTACTGCCAGTGTGTTTCTTGTGCTAAATCACCGTTTTAGCGTTTTTTATTATTCAAAAAGGTTGTATATCATTATGAAATGTAGTACGCTCATTTTATGCACAATAATGAGGATATCTAATGTTGGTTGTGAGATTTTACTGAGACATCTTATCCCCGTTTATTTTTTATGGTATTTTTGCTGACGCAGATTTCGTAGACTGGAAAAGGATTGATGTAGAGCATTGACTTTCATGATGAAATGCGCTCAAGTATGGTGTCTTTATGTATATTTTTCTGCCGATGTTTGATGGGCATTTCCCATATGTAATCTTAGTGGAGGAAACTCTTGTTAATTTTGCTGTAATTGATAACAAAAATATATTTAGTCAAACTTATTTCGCTCGAACCAAGGGGACTTGCAATTGGGTAGATCGGTATTATAGAACAACCGCATTTTGGTTTTTTTCATATGTGTATTTTTGGAAACATAGGTTTTTTTCCCTGGTTTTATACTGTACCTTTTCTGGTTAAATATGTAAAAAATTACTTACCCCTAGAAAACCGTTGCAAACTATTTTTTTGCTTAAAAAAAAGACGTTGAGTCACGTGTAGTTTGAAAATTTTTTTTTTGGTTTGGCCATGATCTGTCGCTGTTTTCAATCTTTACTGTAATGAAGCCTATCACCTTTTACCCTTTTGCAGACATCAAGACAAATTTTTTCCCACTTTTTTGAATGGAGGCGTTTTATTTTTAAGTATTTAAAACCTTATTGTAAATAATAAACCCAAAAAGTGGTGACAAAAACACATTGGCAAAAACAAAATTATCTCGAACCCAAACATTTCAAGTTATCACAAAAACTCCAGGGCTTTGAAAAAAACGGGTAAATCTGTTCGGGCTTTTTGTTTCCGTTTTCATTTTAATTAGGTATTATTTTGGAGGATGAAACTCGAAATAAATAAGTCAATATTTGGAATTGGGGAAAAATTGGAAATTTTTCAAAAAACCAATTTTTAAAGGAAAAGGGGATGAAAAAAAATATAATATATTAGTAAGCAGGCTTTAATATAAAGTTTATTTAACACCAAAAATCACTTTTTTAAAGTGAAAAATTTCCCCTTTAAGGGGATTTTGATTATTTCAATGTTTCCGACAAACTCCGGGGCAGTTACAAGAAATCCGAAAAATATTAAAAATCCCTCCCTTGTGTAACATTCCCCCCCCCTTTGGCAGCCGGTTTAAGATTCTTTTACGAGATGGCAGCTAAAATACATTTATTAAAAGCATTTACTGATCAAAGATCATGGTCATTCCGTGAGGATGTAAATTGTTTTACAAACTAAATATTCTTTTTTAATTTGGTAATTTTACTGAAAACTACCAGATCTAAAGCAAGAGGCGATGGAAAATGGCCTGTGAATTAGTTTTTTGACACATAATAAAAGATGTAGACAAATTAAGTTAAATTTTTTTAA